>NC_092234.1:33399202-33404202 GCF_036320965.1 Panulirus ornatus | reverse complement strand
ATATATATATATATATATATATATATATATATATTCCTTCCAGTTTATATGTATGTATGTATGTATAATACTTATTCCCCGTTTCCGTGTTAACGAGGCAGTTCCAAGAACAGACAAATCATACATATATATATATAGGATCGCAATTTTGTCTTGGACAATCGCATGTTTACCCAATGGCGTCCTAGCTTCGTCTCTTCGATGTACATCAACTGACTGTTATATTTCTCCCTTGTGTCTCCCCTGATGATGTGATTATTACACGAAAGTGCACTTGGGAACTTATCGTGTTTCATTTTCCCCGTGGACTCATAGGAATATATATACATATTATATTATTTCATTTTACTTTGTCGCTGTGTCCCCGCGTTAGCGAGGTAACGCAAGGAAACAGACGAAAGAATGGCCCAACCCACCCACATACACATGTAAATACATACACGTCCACACACGCAAATGTACATACCTATACATCTCAACGTATACATATATATACACACACAGACTTATTCATACACACACACACACGCACACACACACACACACACACATATATATATATATATATATATATATATATATATATATATATATATATATATATATATATATATATATCTGTCTATCTCGCATTTGCGAGGTAGCGTTGAGAACAGAGGACTGAGCCTTAAAGAGAAAATCCTCACTTGGCTCCCTTCTCTGTTCCCTCTTTTGGAAAAGTAAAAAACTGGAGGGGAGCATTTCTAGCCCTCCTGCTCCCTTCACTTTCAGTCGCCTTCTACGACACGCAGGGAATACGTGGGAAGTACTCTTTCTCCCTTATCCCCAGGGATAATATATATATATATATATATATATATATATATATATATATATATATATATATATATATATATATATATATATATATTAGGTACAGTAGGGTTGAGGGTCAAGTCAATTGGGAGGTGAGTTTGAATGGTGAAAAACTGGAGGAAGTGAAGTGTTTTAGATATCTGGGAGTGGATCTGTCAGCGGATGGAACCATGGAAGCGGAAGTGGATCATAGGGTGGGGGAGGGGGCGAAAATTTTGGGAGCCTTGAAAAATGTGTGGAAGTCGAGAACATTATCCCGGAAAGCAAAAATGGGTATGTTTGAAGGAATAGTAGTTCCAACAATGTTGTATGGTTGCGAGGCGTGGGCTATGGATAGAGTTGTGCGCAGGAGGATGGATGTGCTGGAAATGAGATGTTTGAGGATAATGTGTGGTGTGAGGTGGTTTGATCGAGTAAGTAACGTAAGGGTAAGAGAGATGTGTGGAAATAAAAAGAGCGTGGTTGAGAGAGCAGAAGAGGGTGTTTTAAAATGGTTTGGGCACATGGAGAGAATGAGTGAGGAAAGATTGACCAAGAGGATATATGTGTCGGAGGTGGAGGGAACGAGGAGAAGAGGGAGACCAAATTGGAGGTGGAAAGATGGAGTGAAAAAGATTTTGTGTGATCGGGGCCTGAACATGCAGGAGGGTGAAAGGAGGGCAAGGAATAGAGTGAATTGGAGCGATGTGGTATACAGGGGTTGACGTGCTGTCAGTGGATTGAATCAAGGCATGTGAAGCGTCCGGGGTAAACCATGGAAAGCTGTGTAGGTATGTATATTTGTGTGTGTGGACGTGTGTATGTACATGTGTATGGGGGGGGGTTGGGCCATTTCTTTCGTCTGTTTCCTTGCGCTACCTCGCAAACGCGGGAGACAGCGACAAAGTATAAAAAAAAAAAAAAAAAAAAAAAATATATTTATATATATATATATGTATATATATATATATATATATATATATATATATATATATATATAAAGCTTAAAGCTATTTTCGATCGAGCAATGGGCAGTGAGAAGGATTACATTTGAACACCAGTATATAAAGCGTTGCTTCAGGTAATATGATTTATTGTTTGTTTATTCCAGTAATTTTGTCGTTACAATGTATGGGGCTTCACGGAGCCGTTGTACCCGTATGTACCCTGTATTGATTGTATTTGTTAAGTGGAGGAGATCAATACCTGTCATGTGCTCGGTGTAGTGTCTGCTGTGTCATGACGTATAAAGTTAACGCTGAGTTCAGGAAATAAAAGTCTTTTATAAAAGATGGGAAATCTTGGTCTATTTTGATATTTTTTTTTTCATTAGTACGTTTTCTTTTTATCAGTATATATATATTGTAGGTTTCATTTGTGGTGCTTAGTTGATATTTGCAGTTGGTAAGAAAAAATGTGTATGTATAAACCATAATAATCTATTGTGAATTTGGAACAGATAACTGTTACAACCCAAGTCCATTCACACGACTGTTCACTCCGGATGCCATGCTTACAACCCTTGACCCGGTCACCGTTATCACAACCCTCGATCCTTGACCATGTAACCCTTGCCACACTTCTTGACCCTGTCACCAGTCCCACATCACCAGACCCAGTCACCACCATTCCCTTAGTACCATACATGCTCAGACATGGCCCATTCTGGTCACTGAAATATCTTAGGTACCAGCAACCTTGTGGTTTCCCCGTTGCTGTGTGCATGATAAGGATAAGGAAAAGGAGAATTGTAAATGTAGACATTAGCAGTCTGCATTACACTCAAGTCTTTGTGTTAATTCCCGGAGAGTTTTATGAGAAGAATGACTTAATGGCCTGTGATGTATTAACATTCGGACGTAGACCTGGATTGTACGAGGCGAAGAAGGGTTTTGGGCGTATTGAGTCTGGCGTCCTGCCCGGGAATGATGAAGTCATGGAGCGTAGTTGTGATGGATGAGAAGACTGGAAATGGGACGATTGAGGAGCCCATGTCTCCCTTCCAGCGTGGAATGAAAGTTAGGACTGGATTACACTTCTTTGACTTAAGAGATTGCAGTGTAGTGCCAGGCCCCGTCACCCACACTGCCACGGTGACCCTCACCCATTACTTACCTCGGGACCACCAGAGCCTCTCTCGCTGACCAGGGTCGTTGTACCTCGCAGGTGCTCGTGTGTGGGGTCGTCATGGGCGTTGGTTGACCGGTTGGTTAGTGTTTCGGCTGTGATGTGCCGTCCGTCATGACCTGTTGCCATTAACCATCCCAGAGCGAGGGTGTGACATATGGGGATTTTGTGTCGTGAATTTACATTCCGCTGTCGACTGGTGGCTTGTACGTGGTTGTGATAAGTGGCCTCTTTATTTTCTTTTGTACGACGATACGATCCTTGGGTATGGTAGCCTGTCTCATCGTGCTCAAGGTCGTAACGTCGTGCTCAGAGTCGTACCGTCGTGCTCAGGGTCGTACCGTCATGCTCAGGGTCGTACCGTCGTGCTTAAGGTCGTACCGTCATGCTCAGGGTTGTACCGTCGTGCTCAGGGTCGTGCCGTCATTCTCAGAGTCGTACCGTCGTGCTCAGGGTCGTACCGTTATGCTCAGGGTCGTACCGTTATGCTCAGGGTCGTACCGTCATGCTCAAGGTCGTAACGTTATGCTTAGGGTCGTACCGTTGTACTCAGGGTCGTACCGTCATTCTCAGGGTCGTACCGTCGTGCTCAAGAGGTTTAAGAGAAGTTAAAGACCAGAGTGTACGAGGGTTTATGATTTATTTGAGGTTTGTTCGATTAACACTTACTTCTTCACGCTCTGTGCTCTAACCTCACTAATCTGTGAGTCTCTGATATTTTCCAGTATCACAAAAAGCCTCGAACAGACCCATTGGTCTGTTGCTGTATGTATTCCTTCATAATTCTATGCATATTGATTATTACCTTTGAAAGGAACATAGCTTGTAGCATTGATATTATCTGACCTACTAGTGTCCTCTGCTGGCACAGCGAACATATAATGCATCTTGCATCGAATAATGCATTGGATAATTTCTTATAATCCCTTCTTTGTTTTGTTGAGTTTCTGGGGCATTCACAGCACACACACACACACACACACACTGAAAAGTGTAGCGTGTAAGGTACTGGAAAATCTGATGAGAAAAGAAATGGACGGCTTCCTGGAGAGGAGAAACAACCTAAGTGAGAGAGAGCACGGTTAGAGGGAAAGGAGGTCAAGTGTAACGAACCTCATAGGTTTCTACTGGAGAGTAAGCTCTATGTTAGACAAATGTTTGGATTGATTTTTCTGAGACTGGACAATCAGAAAACATTTGACACTACGGCACAGGAGGCTGGTAAAGAAGCTTGAGACGGGGAGACTCCTTGGATGGGTTGAAGATTAACTTAATGGAAGGGAACGAAGAAAGCATATCCGAGGAGCCTTCTCGAAAAGGGCTGAGGCCTTCATTGGCGTGCCGCATGGTTCGTTTTTGGGACCACTGCTAGTCTTCGTTTGTGTGGATAACTTGCTACGTGAACATGTTTGCGGATGATGCTTATATCATTCGAGAAAAAAGCGATGAGGATTGCATCATCCTGCAAGAGGACTTAGATGAACTCCAAAGTTGATCAAGGAAATGTGAAGTACTGAGGATAAGATGTAGTGAGAGTAGTCCCGATATGAATATTGTCTAACAGGAAATAAGCTCAGCGAATCTGAATGTGAGAGATCTTAGGAATCGACATCGTCCCTTACCTTTACCAAAGCTTCATCTTCGAAGGCCAGTGAAGGAGACAAGCTGTCTGCTGACAGATATTAAAATAACGTCCAAGGGCATGGGTAAGGAAATAGTCAACAAGCTGTTCACTTCCTATATTAGGCCACAACAAGTATCTGCTTTTCAAGTGTTGTCACCTCGCCTAAAGAGACACAAAAAAACAAGTGACAATAAAGGTCCATAGCACGGCAAGAACGATGGAAAGGCCAGAAGCCTTGGATTTGTCTACCAAGGAAGTAAAAACGGTAAGAGGTGATCTGATCACAACCTTCAAAGTTTTGAAAAAGCATGATGGTGTAGACAAGCCTGAGGCTTAGATTTAAGGTAGAAACCTGTTAAAAAAAAAAAGCTGCTGTAAAGAAGTATTTATTTTATAGCGTAAATGTAATGGATGA
>NC_092234.1:33379202-33394202 GCF_036320965.1 Panulirus ornatus | reverse complement strand
ATAACCGGGGAGCTGGACTAATCTGTGTGTTGTGGTGCCTCTTCCGGATAACTGAGGAGTGTGCTTTATAATCCGGATAACTGGGGAGTTTGCTGTGTATTCCGGATAACTGAGGAATGTGCTGTATATGCCTTCAAGACCCAGTTTCTACCCATCTCGCTATCGAAAATTCCTCACAACTCTCGTCTCTCCTTTGACGGTTCTCTAATTCCACCTCTTGACTCCATGAACAAACTTAGTATTACTGTAACACCAACTCTTCCTTGCAAACCCCACAATGCGGGAATAGCTAAGTCTGCCTCAAATTGATTTGATTTGTGCCCGTGTCCGCGGCAAGTTCATTGTGCACCCCATGCTCATCCTGTGAGCGGTAGCGCAAAAGGGTTACAGAGGTCACAAAGGGTCTTACTCAGACCTCCAGTAGGCTGATGATACATAAGATGTTACAGTTCATATTTCAGTACATACATAGTTTTGTATAGTAGACTTTACCGACTAGATGTTATTAACAATAAGGTGTTGCGACATGTCGAAACTTCCTTTCTTCTTAGCAGTTGCTCCATTTATACGAGGATTGACTTAGTCATTGTATAGAGCACTGCTCTTACATCTGGGAAGGTTCTACGTCGCAATGCTGGTTCACTTTCCCTCTTCTATAGGTATTACTTTGGTTTTTGCTCCCGAGAGCTGGCTGCTTGAGCGCTCACCACCACTTCGTAGACCACGCAATACTCGGCAAGCTACTGCGTCACATGATAATTGTTTGGCCATTGGCAACTCAAGGATGGGCCGTTTTGATACCTATTTCTTACCCTACAAGTCGAAGCTTTGGAACCCTCTGCCTTCTCATGTCTTCCCCAATAACTGTGACCTGGCACATTTCAAAAGACAGGTCTTTCACGTCCTCAAAAACTCGTAAATACTTTAACTTGTCTTTTCTATTTCCGCTTCATAATTTTCTCTTTATTTCAATTAAGGTCCGGCCTTGATGTGGACTTTTGTCCGTGATTGGAACCTTCAACATTAAAAAAAAATGAATCCGGATAACTAAGGAGAGAGGGAAAGATGGTGGGAGGGGTAGGATTTTCTGTTCCATTTGGTAAGTTGCATACTGCAGATAATCCGGGATGTTGGATACCACCGATAATCCGGTTGCATACTGCAGACAGTCCGGGATGTTGGATGCTTCACATAATCCTGTTGCATGTTGCAGATAATCTGGGATCTTACATACCTCATATAATCGGAGAGACTCATAGACTGTGGTTGTGTGTCGTGTGCTTCGGATAACCGACGATAGTCGGTGGTCCCTGTGACGATATCCCCGGGTCAACCGAAGGAGGAGACTGCGATCCGTTGTTGGTGTATCGCAGATTCCGGATACCCGGGGAGCTCCATATTGTTGTGTTAAAGGAGGCGGCAGACATTCTACAAGACGCGATAGCCTTCCTTCCCAGGCTTTTATTATGCCCAACACAAATGAGGTCGTGTAAACTTAATGCATATGGAATGAGGGAGTCTCACTGCAGGCGAACTCTGCTAAAATGATATGTTTCTAAGAGGGAGGGAAGGTGGGCGGGCTGGGCTGGGGATGGAGATAGGGAGGGAGGATGGATAGATGGATAGAGGTTCAGGATGGAGGATGTCAACCACTCAATGCTTCTCTTACCCTCCCACCCCACCACTCTGCTCCACCCCACCTACGCTACCTCCCTCCCTCTCTCCCTCCCTCCCCGCTCCTCCTGCTCTCTGCCAGAGACGTCCAAAGGCACGCTCCCCGTCATGCTGAAGTGAATTATGTATTTTCTCAGCTTTTGTCGGAGTAGCCACCTTAATGCGACATTTTAACTGTTGTTGACCAAGCTTTCGCAACGGATGATGGCACGAATGTGTTTGGCCTGGTGTGTACCTTGCTGTCAGACCCAGGACGGGGGAGAGGTTTGGGGTAATTAGGAGGTGGAAGGCGTGCGGCCCTGCCCGACTCTGCCCTACTCTGCCCCGCCTTAGTCTGCCCTGCGCTGCCGATTCATTACGCCGCAACCAGTGTGGATGCTTTCATTCCACTGATAACAAATCGAGAGTGTCCTAAGGCCAGCTTGTGAGCGTCTCCTAAGACCCCTCACTCTACACCTTGTCAGTTCTTGAAATACGTCAACGTTACTGTGGACGCGGCAATCTCCTCACGATTCTTGATTGACCCCTTGAGCACGACGGCGTGACCTTTGACCTGACCCCGTAAGGATCAGGTCAGAGGACAGGCCATCGTACCTGAGGGAGTGTCGTGCCACCGTACCGAAGGAGGGTTGTGCCGTCGTACTTGGAGCATAACACAGTCTTACACATGGTGGTGTGTGGGAAGGAATCCATTTTCCGTACAGACACCTTCCATGTAAACAGTGTGTATGGTATTTGGTGTCTCGTGTAAATAGTGCGTAGTGCAGGGAGGGAGTTCTATAATCATGGAACCCTCCCTCCTCGTGAACCTCTTATCGTACTGGTCTTTATACTCGTGTGCTGTTAGCGTTCACAGCGTTTGCAATGTCATCACTTAGTTCGGTTCATTCATTCAGTACTCTGACGTTATTAAAGTATTTCTCTTTAACGTTTCGTGTTTCAGTTCTATGTTGTGGCCTTTGTTTGTTCAATCATGGCACCTTTCGAAGAACTGTTCACTGTTACCATCACCAAACTGATGTGGAGACATGAAGGATGTGATTAAGTCATCCTTTACTATACTCTCCTCTATGGTAGACAAATTTGTGGCGTGTATTCTGTCTTCATAACTTAGCTGTCTTCATAGTGGCAACATTTTTGTTAACCTGTTTGGGACCTTCTCTATTTGTTCTTTGCATTTTCTTCAAGTGCGGTGACCAAACTTGACTTAATATAGGATGTAAACAGTTTGCTGAGTCTTGTATTACTCATGTACTTTAATGCAGATCTGATGCCTGCCAGCAGAAAATTTCCCTCAACAGGTCTCCTGAGGTGGGGCTCTGGCCACAGCTTTGGTAGAATGTCGACTCCGAAGCCCTTTTCAGAGGTGCCTTCCCATGATGGGTTTTGGAATGGTTAGTGTGTGGAATGAGAATGATTGAATTCGCCTTCATTTAGGGAAAAGTGTTAGATGATAATGATAATATTGATAAGGATGATAAGAACGAGCGAAATGAGAGACCGTTATCTGGGAGGGCAAACCTGGGTATGTTTGAAGGTATAGATGTTCCAACAATATCATATGGATGCAAAGCATGGGCTATAGATAAGGCTGTATGGAGGAGGGTGGATGAGTTGGAAATGTTTGAGGACAGTATGTGGTGTGAGGTGGTTTGATCGAGTAAAAATGAAAGGAAAAGAGAGATGTGTGGTAATAAAAACAGTGTAGTTGAAAGAGATGTGGTGATATAAAGCGTGTAGTTGAGAGAGCTGAATAGGGTGTTGGTGAAGTGGTTTGGATACGCGGAGAATGAGCGAGGAGAGGTTGATAAAGAGGACATATGTCAGAAGTGGGAGAGAATAAGGAGAACGGGGAGACCGACCAAATTATAGGTGGAAGGATAGAGTGAAAAAGATTGGAGCGATCGGAACCTGAACATGTAGGAGGGGAAAGGTGTTCACGGGACAGAGTGAATTGGAACGATGTGGTATACTGGGGGAAATGTGCTGTCAGAGGAGTGAGCCAGGGCATGTGAAGCTTCCTGGATAAACCACAGAAGGGTCTGTGGTGCCTGGTTGTGGATAGGGAGCTGTGGTTTCGCTGCATTACACATAACAGTTAGAGAATGTATGTGAACGGTTGTGGCCTTTCTTTGTCTGTTCCTGGAGCTACCTCGGTAATGCAAGAAACAGCATTCATGTATGAAATAGTAATAATAAGAATAATGATAATAATGATAGTGATGATAATAGTACTACTGATAATAATAATTATTATAATAATAATGATAATGATAATAATAATAATGATAATAATAATAATAATAATAATAATAATAATAATGATAATGATAATAATTATAATGACAATAATGATAATAATAACAATGATAATAATAATGATAATGATAATAATGATAACAATAATGATAATGATAAATAATGATAATAATAATAATAATAATGATAATGATAATAGAAATACTATTATTATTATTATTATTATTATTATTATTATTATTATTATTATTATTATTATAATTATAAGAAACTGGAGGTCCTGTTTACATATACGGAATTCGTTTCTTCTAAGCAGTTGCTCCGTTTATACAATCCTCTGTATAAACGGAGCAACCGACTTGTGTGGAGTAGTGCTCTCACATCTAGGAGGTTCTCGCTCTTGTTACTTTTTTGACGGAGTTGAGTCTAAGCAGTTCGACTTGTCAGCCCCTCTGTCTAACCTCACAACTTGACCTTTGTGGTGCCTTACGCCGCAAGGTTGGTTCATTCTCCCTCTTCTATAGGTATTACGGTTTCATTTTCGAGGTATGGCTGCTTGTGTTTCCCCGCCATTAGCTAGACCAAGTATTACTTCGGCGAGCTGCTGCGTCACATTGTTACCTTGTGGCCATTGGCAGCTCAAGGGTAGGCCGTTTTGATATCTGTTTCGCTGCAGATCGAAACTTTGGTACTCTCTACTTCCTTCCCTCTCATGTTTTCCCAATAACTATGACCTGGACCTTTTTAAAAGGCACGTTTTCTGTTTCCTCAGAGATTCTTAACATAGATTTCATATTTTCTTATTTCTCCTTCTTATTAACCCACTCTACAGTTCAATTGAATCCTGGCCTCGATGTGTACTTAAGTCCGTGACACGAGCCTCCAGCATTTGAAAGAAAAAAAGAGAAATGATAGTACTGTTGTAAGAGGAGAAGAGCATACAGATGATTATGATTTTAAGAGAAATGCTTGTAAACTTTACATACGGCTAAGGAGGCACAGTTAATGGCACTCGCGAATTTGAGGCGAGAAATGCTTGTAAACTTTACATACGGCTAAGGAGGCACAGTTAATGGCTCTCGCGAACTTGAGGCGAATTGTCAAAATGTGTATTTAAACGTATCTATGGTATTGCTTTCAGCTGCTGTAATTAGTCAATCATTCTCTATGTTAACAGTCCTGTTGCAAAAAAATACTACCAGTGAAATCAGACAAATTTGGCCTTTTGATGTAGATTATCAAAGCCTTTAACAATTTTGAATACGTGTATCGAATCACTTCATAATCTCTTTCTTCTATTTCAAACAAGTTTAAATCGTTCTGTTGGTTCCAGTGGGATTTGTGTCTCAGTCCGGGAATCGTCTTCCTTCCTCGACGCTGTACTCCTCCAGTCTCTCTCTCTCTTTGCTCAAGTGGGTGACCAAAACGAAACACAGTATTTATAGTATTTATGGTATGGCCACACCAGTAGTAATAATAATAATAATAATAATAATAATAATAATAATAATAATAATATTGATAATAATAATGATAACGATAATGATAATAATTGTTATTATTAGTATTATCATTATTATTATTATTATTATTGTTATTACTATTATTATTATTATATTGATAATGATAATGATGATAAAGATTGAATTGATAATGATACTATTACTACTACTAATAGTAATGATAATAATAATGATAATGATAATTATAGTACTGATAATAATAATGATAATACTAATGATAATGATAATAATAATAATGATAATAATAATAATGATAATGATACTAATGATAATAATAATGATAATAATAAAAATGATATTAATGATAATAACCTTTGTATGAACTAATTGATACAGAGTCTGTAGTGAGGACTAATATTGTCTCGGAAGGAGGAAATTCCTCTCCTCTGCTGGCACACTTGGAGTCGCTACGCCTCGCAAAATCGAGGCGTACCTCGAGATGCGATTCTAGGAATCCACGTTCGGTAGGGCTCGTGTGCGAACAGAGTTCAGAGGACTGGGTAGTTTTATGTCAGTTTGGTGTTGTCCTGGCAAAGTTGGGACCTCGTGAAATGTTTGTTCCTTTGAGAGCAGAAGCAGCCAGAAACTTTAAAGACTCGAGACACGGTTCTGATACCTGAGCAGTGTGATCCACGAGGGTGGGAGCAGTACACTGTTTGTGGGACTTAGCGCAGGATGAAGATGGTTCACTCGACCGATTGATTTTACGATACAGGTACGTGAGGAAGATTAACCTCTGGAGAACGACGGTACGGCCCTTGATCACGACGGTATGGCCCTTGATCACGACGGAACGACCCTTGAACAAGACGTTACGGCCCTTGAGTACGACGGAACAAACCTTGAGCACGAAGATGCCACCCTTGGGTACGATGACTCCGCCTTTGGCCTGACCCTTGAGGATGAAGGGATTGATTTTACTCATGATCTGCTGTTCAGCGTGAGGTGCTGGAAGTCACCAGTTCAACGTGAAGATGCCTCCAGCCTACCAAGAGAAGGGAGACAGAACAGTTGAGCTTGGACAGATGTGTGCTCATGTTGTCTTTTTTATCAAAAGTCGACGGAAGGAATTATGTCTGAGTTGACTTTTGCCAGGGATAACGTGTGTGTTGGTCTCATGAAAGCACAGCAGGCGTTGCCTTATAGTGCTGAGAGCACACCTGATCCTTGCGTCTAACTAGGGGAATCTACGATCACAGTCACACTTAGAGCTGTTGTGTGAAGTGTCGGTTCGTTGTGGAAGGACTCCTTATAGGAGCTGTTGTGAAGTGAGGGAGGATTTTCATCTGGTAGACCGACTCTCAACCGAGCTCTTGGTGTATGACGGATGAGGGGAGTGTTCCTAGCCCGGCCAGGGTCAGGCTAGCCCTGTTCTCCGTTACCTACTGACGCGTTGCACACGAAGGAAATTGTCAGTGTTAACTTAGGGTATGTCCCTCGTCACGCCTGTGTAGGGGGAGGAATATAACATGTTGTTAGTGAGATGATTGTATAGTCTGCCAGCTGTGTTGGGTACCTACGTAATATTTTGAAGCCTGTGATGCTTTGGGCATTATTGGACATTTCTTCGATCATCCATGGTTAACTGAGTGGTTTAGATTAAGGAAAGTGTCGTTCCTCCACTGTTCTTGTGTGACAGAGTGTAGAATGAGGCAGAGGAAGACAGGAGATAGCAATTAAGCGTGTAGCAGAAAGAAAAAGATTAATTTCAGAATGTGAATTGGCATCTGGTTATGGCAATGCCAACATGTCTGTGAAGACGACTTAATATTTATATATATGGCATAATGTATTTTTATGTATATGTTTTATGTATGTTTGCTCATGCATATGTGCTTTATATCTCGCCGCCACACGTGCCCGCACAGTATATATTACATGATGTGAGTGAAGTGGCTGTGTGGTCGTGATTATCGTACACATTATATGTAGCAGTGAAACAAAAGTAGTGAAGCGTTGAATCTAACTATTGTTGAGAAATTGATGCGTTACTCACTATAGTTTAATCCGTGTGTCTGTTCGTCCATGAGTAAGTGCAGGCGTGCTTTCGTGCATGCATGCCTGTGCGTGCGTGTTTTCTTCCGGTCGTCTGAGGGAGCGATAGGATCGCACGCACGACCATTACTGCTACAACGTATAAGACAATAGCCTGGTGAAATGCTAGCGTATTTTACACCTTCCTCCTGCTTCAACATTTTATACTTTATATAGCATTTCCAAACTTGAGAATTAATGATGTGTAGCGAGGCCATGACTTCACCGTGTTGGCCTGTGTGGCCGGGTTGAAGAATGTTTAAGTGTGCGTGTGACGCGTGAGTCGGGTCAGCGGGGCTGTAAATTGTGTCGCGTTATGCGAGTACGTAGTTTATAGGTACATGGCGCATGCCCCGGGAAAGCAGTGTCTCCCTCTCGTCGCCTGGGTAGAGACGCTCTTGGTTGGTGATCACAGACGCCCCGTCGGTTCCCTCTGGAGAGCATGGGATTCGTATGGGTAATACTGTGGGGGAGAGAAGGGCTTCGAGATTGGTGGGGGTGGAGGAGGGGAGGGTGGTGTTGGAACATGTGGTGGTGAGGGCGTGAAGCACATATTGCAGGGTGGGTCGTTGTGGTATCTGTGTCAGACCGGAGGGAGGGGTAGGTAACTTGAAGAGTCGATCTGAGTCACTTTCTCACGTCAGATGGGTAACTATGAGAGTCACATTCAATCACTTTCCCCGTTCAGATGGGTAACTGTGAGTCACTCTCTGTAACTTCCCCTTCTCTGTCAGTGTGAACCGTCCACTGACTCTCTTATTCGTCTGTTTATCTGTCTGTTCTGTGCCTCTCCATGTCTCAGTACGTGGTGTCCCCCCATTCCCCGTGCACTGCCCCTGTGCCTGAGTCCTCTTCCTCTTCATCACAGAGCCACAGTAAAGTAAACACATACAGAAAGCGGTCTGTTTGCCACAACAGACCGCCATGAGATCCATCTCACCTTTTCAGACTGACCTAATACGAGGGCATAAACGTTTCCGTAAGGGGAAATATATTTGGTTATATGCCATCCGCTATAAATTCTCTCTCTCTCTCTCTCTCTCTCTCTCTCTCTCTCTCTCTCTCTCTCTCTCTCTCTCTCTCTCTCTCTCTCTCTCTCTCTCTCTCTCTAGATCGTCTCACAGCAAAATCTCGTTGTAGGTGTTTGTAGGGAGAGAGATACAACCTTTTTTTTTAAAAGAAATATTAATGGCAGAATAGATGTAAAGCTAATGATGGCGAACAATTTTAGATAGATGAAAAATGTTTAGTAACCAGACGTAGAGGAATATTCGGTATTACTACCAGCACTACTACTACTACTACTACTACTGCTACTATACTACCATTACCACTAATACTGGTGCTACTACCACTACCGCTACTGCTACTTGGACTACTACTACTGATACTACTACTATACTACTACTACTACTACTACTATACTACTACTACTTCTACTACTACTACTACTAGTACTACTAACACCACTACTACTACCGCCACCGGCACACTACCATTACTACTACTACGTCTACAACAAAAATGGCAGGATGATAACACTACCACAAGGTCAACAGTTTCAGTCTGAAAAGCGTCAGTCATCACAGAACCTGTGTGGTGACCAGGGTACGGCAGTGCTAACACACTGGTGCTTCTCCAGTTACTGTTACGTGCATGATAATGATGTAGCACGAATTATGATAATGCTGATAGCTACAGATGCTGATGCGTGCATGATAATGGTGGTAGATGTAGCACGAATTATGATAATGCTGATAGCTACAGATGCTGATGCGTGCATGATAATGGTGGTAGATGTAGCACGAATTATGATAATGCTGATAGCTACAGATGCTGATGCGTGCATGATAATGGTGGTAGATGTAGCACGAATTATGATAATGCTGATAGCTACAGATGCTGATACGTGCATGATAATGATGTAGCACGAATTGTAATAATGTTGACAGCTACAGTGGGAGGAATAACGATCACAGTGATAGTAATGATGGTGATTATAGTTACGTATTAATTATGATGGCCATCATACGTCGGCTGTAATTACAAGAGCACTCAAGAGTTTTTCGTTGGTGGTAAAGAATAAAGCAGAATTTTCTTTTTTTTAATTAGCTGATGCAAAATTTTTATTCGCCTTTTGTTTTGCTTCTAAGAATAATGTGTCGAAATTTGTTTTCAGATTATGTTAATCAAACGCGAATAAAGTGCATGAGCACGTTGTATATATATATATATATATATATATATATATATATATATATATATATATATATATATATATTCATTTATTGATATATTCATGCTTCATCGCCGTTTCATGCGTCAGCGAGGTAGCGCCAGGAACAAAGGAAGAAAGGCTGCTTCTGTTCACATCCTTTTTTTAGCTGTTATATATATATATATATATATATATATATATATATATATATATATATATATATATATATATAGTATGGGGAGTGAGTTTTTGTATATCTTTGTATATGTAGCATGTCTTTCCTCTTATGTGTATACACGTTCACATACACACACCAGCTTAAGCAAGGTACCCATTTATCGCCAAGCGAGAAGGGAGGATGAACACCAGGGTTGGCTGTGGAGCGACTGCCCGTGCCAAGATATGGACCCGCCTGTTCCGTACGTTAATCATTGTTATCGACGCTGACCACTACACCACGGAAGTCCGTGTGTGTGTGTGTGTGTGTGTGTGTGTGTGTGTGTGTGTGTGTGTTGTATGATTCTTGTATGTGTGTTTTTAGGCTGTGTCGTTTTATTCACGATACGTACGTGATACGTTTTCAGAATACGTGTTTACCTTCTCAATATTCATGTTTACGTATCCAGGATCTGTGTTTATATTTCTGAAAACACTTTGTTTTTTTTCTCTCTTTATAAAGAGTCATGCAGTCTGACCCGTGACATGAAGAGATATTCTAACCCCTTGAGCGCGACTGCACGACCCTTGAGCACGACGATACGACCCTTGAGCACTACGTTACGACCCTTAAGCGAGAAGATTCGATCCCAAGAGCACGACGGTACGACTCTTGGGTATGATGATCTGACCTTTGACCTGACCCCCCCCCCCCCCCAGAGGTCATCAGATATTGCTTTGAGGGTGATGCTGATACATGTAATATCTGCTGGTAGATTTATATGTGGCATTGACTGGATTAATACATCATTTGGCAGACGTCTTGGCTCTACGCCCTTCGAAAATGGCAAGCGATTCTCAGATGATGCCTTCGTAACGGTTGCGTGACACTGCGGTGGTCACGCAGGGTCACGCACTCACGACTGGTGTGGTAAGGTACACCACACGATGGAATATTTGCATATTAAGATGAGGCAAAATCTCTAGGTGCAAAGATGGAACATAGAGAAGCCATTATTATTATTATTATTATTATTATTATTATTATTATTATTATTATTAATATTATCATTTTTATTATTATTATTATTATTATTATTATTATTATTATTATTATTATTATTAATATTATCATTTTTATTATTATTATTATTATTATTATTATTATTATTATTATTATCCCTAGGGATAGGGGATTAAGAATACTTCCCACGTATTCCCTGCGTGTCGTAGAAGGCGACTAAAAGGGGAGGGAGCGGGGGGCTGGAAATCCTCCCCTCTCGTTTTTTTTTTTTTTTTTTTTTTTTTCAATTTTTCAAAAGAAGGAACAGAGAATTGGGCCAGGTGAGGGTATTCCCTCAAAGGCCCAGTCCTCTGTTCTTAACGCTACCTCGCTGATGCGGGAAATGGCGAATAGTTTGAAAGAAAAAAAAATTATTATTATTATTATTATTATTATTATTATTATTATTATTATTATTATTATTATTGTTATTATCATTATTATTATTATTGTTATCATTGATAGTAATATTCATGATAAAGATGATAATATTAGTGATAATAGTAATAATAATAATGCTAATGATGATAATGATAATGATAATGATAACTAATAATAACAATGATAATGATAATAACGATAATAATGATAACAATAACAGTAATGATGATGATAATAATAATAATGATAGCAATAATAATTATAGTAATAATAATGATAATGATAATGATAATAATGATAATAATAATAATACTTGATAACGCGCGACACAGCGATCAAGTCTGAACTGAAAATCATGTTAATCATGGTAACATTATGAACGATGATGATGACGAAAGTGTGGTGTGTGGTGTGTGGTGGTGGTAGGGGGTGACACGATCCCAAGAAGCGGGAGGTTAAGGACCCAGTGGTGTGGTGTGGTGTGGTGTGGTGTTGTGTGGTGTGGTGTGGTGTGGTGTGGCGTGGTGTGGTGTGGCGTGGCGTGGTGTGGTGTGGTGTGGTGTGGTACATGGTGGAGGAGGAGGGAACCGTCACCCATGGCGGCCCATAACATGGTTACGCCGGCCCCACGGGCGACGCCCCAGCAGCTCACCCAATTTCATGGTTCCTTGCAAATTAAGGGAAATATAATGAGGAGTGACGTCACAGTCGATCGGGGTTGTTTGAGTTGCTACGATCAATCAGCCAAGATTATTGGCTCCCTCTCCCCTCACGGCCGCCCTGGCGCTCTTAGGTAGATGGAGAAATGGGCTAAGATGATAACTGAATTATTAAAGTATGGGGTAAGATGATAACTGAATTATTAATGTATGGACTAAGATGATAACTGAATTATTAATGTATGGACTAAGATAACTGAATTATTAAAGTATGGGGTAAGTTGATAACTGAATTATTAATGTATGGACTAAGATGATAACTGAATTATTAAAGCATAGGCTAAGATGATAACTGAATTATCAAAGTATGGGATAAAATGATAGCTGAATGATTAATGTGTGGGCTAATATGATAACTGAATTATTAAAGTATGGGGTAAGATGATATCTGAATCATTAATGTATGGGCTAAGATGATAACTGAATTATTAAAGTATGGAGTAAGATAACTGAATTATCAAAGTAAGGGCTGTGATAAATGAATTATTAAAGTATGGGCAAAGAATGATAGTTTAATTATTAAAGTATAGGGTATGATAACTGAATTAATATAGTATGGGCTGAGATGATGATAATTATTAAATTATCGGGTTAGATGATAACTGAATTATTAAAGTATGGGGTTAGATGATAACTCAATTATGAAAGTATGGGGTACGATGATAACTGAATTATTAAAGAATGAGGTAAGATAATAACTGAATTAAAGTGTAGAGTAAGATAACTAGATTATTAAAGTTAGGTGCAAGATGATAGTTCAATTTTGAAAGTATGGGGTACAGTGATAAATGATTTGTTAAGGTATATATACCTTCATTGGAAATGAGGTAAGATGATAAATGAATTATTAAAGGTATATATACTGTACATGGGAGATGGGGAAGATAAATGGATATATTAAAGTTATATGTATACATAAAAAAAGGGGTATGAATTATTAAAGGTAAAAGTATTTAGGAAGTGGGGTAAAATAGTAACACAGTTATCGTTAGTATATTTACATGGGAAATGAGTTAAGATGAAAACTGAATTTAAGGAAAATTTGATAAAGATTTTTCATTTAGCTGTCATTTGCAAGTATTTAGATTTTAGGAAGCAAATATAATGCAGCGGTTTTTGTTACAGTATAGAAATACGAGTATGAATATGCATTTGTATGAACGTACGCACACACAAACGTGAAGGCAAACGGCAAACAGTTATGAAAGAAAATCATATATATATATATATCCTAAGGTATAGTGGAGAAGGAATGCTGCCCATGTATTCCGTGTGTGTCGTAGAAGGCGACTAAGATGGGCGGGAGCGGGGGCTGGAAATTCTCCTTTGCTGTATTACTTTGCAAAAGAAGAAACACAGCAAGGAGCCAAGTGAGGAATTTTTTTTCCCTCTAAGGCTCTGTTGTATCTTTTTGACGCTACCTCGTTCACGCGGGAAATGGCGAGCATGTGTGTGTGTGTGTGTGTGTATATATATATATATATATATATATATATATATATATATATATATATATATATACACACACACACATATATATATATATATATATATATATATATATATATATATATATATATATATATATATATATATATTACCTTTCTACTCCATGATTGAGGAGCTAAGCATGCCCACTTGGCGGGACCAAGGTAGTGCAATCTTACTGTACGTTTGTCGTAATGATGAGGACGGAAGACAGTCGAGGATGCAAGTGGTGAGTATCTTCTGTGCGGGAGTAGCATCATGGGTAGGAGGGACCTTATGACGTGATGAATCGATGTCTTTTGTTAATGTAAGAGAAGTGACGTGGTGTCCAGAGCGACTGTAAGAAAGTGTAACTCGTGCATGTCTAGGGAGTGTAGTTCTAAACGGATGTGTATATCTGATAAAGCGGAGTTTGGGAATGAGTTTGGGTGAAGGTGCGTTGTTCTTCGCTGGTCGACTCATCACAGAAGTGAATATGTTTTGATCGTATTGTGAGAAGGAAGACAGGGAAGTATAGTTTATAAGGGATGAGGCGGTATGCACTCTATTCCTGGTCAGGGAATGATGGTTGGTTGTGGAGTGGTGTGGAGTGGAGAGGGGTATGTGCTGTTGCCAAGACTTCGGTGACAAAAATTATGATGTAGGACTATATTCAAAGCATATGTGTATGTGTAGATTATCTTTTGCGTTTGTGGGTATGTGTTAGGGAAGGAGTACGTGTGCATATTCTGATGTTTCCAACTGTGTTTATTTTGCATATGTGTGTTTTTGTATGTACACATGTATTTGTTTGTGTATGTGCAATTACCAGTTTAATGTGGGGAGAGTCGCAGCTCTTGAATTTCATTTTGCCACTAGTTAGGGCAAGCGCGTAACGCTCACCGCAGTCAGATGTATAGGTATAAGTCATTGTGTGAGAGACATGTCGAGTGTTATGTGTAATAAGGAGATAGTGTGTGTGTGTGTGTGTGTGTGTGTGTGTGTGTGTGTGTGTGTGTGTGCTGCTTGCCAGCATCCCACGTGGACTTCAAGCAGAATGAAAAGACAGCAGCCACCTGGGGCAGGAGCAGGAACTGGTATCCCCCAGTAAGTGTGTCGGTCCCTCAGGCAGTGGTAGCACCAGTGGAACCAATGATAACCACCAATTACATCCACTGTGATAATGCTCTTTTCATCAACGGTAGATCATTCAGACTATAACGTTAGTACTTTCCAGTGGGCGTTATTGTACTTTTTTTTATTTCGATAATGACAGCGATTATTCCATTCAGCACGTGGAACACTTCAGCGAAAGCGGGTCAGTACCAGTGTTTGTTTCGCTATCAAGGCCACTCTTTCTAGATTCACTGTCCGCGTTACGGAGAACACTGGTAGTTTTCCGAGTAACACAGCCGTCACATAAGTAGTCGTGGTAGTAGTAGTAACAGCAGCACTAGTAAGAGTAACGCCATTAGCCGTAACAGTAACACCAGAAGCATTAACGCC
>NC_092234.1:33374202-33376702 GCF_036320965.1 Panulirus ornatus | reverse complement strand
GTACTTGCTGCTGTACTTGTTGCTGTTAGTATATCTCATACTGTACTTGTTGCTGTTATTATGTCTCATACTGTACTTGTTGCTGTTAATATGTCTCGTGCTGTACTTGTTGCTGTTAATATGTCTCCTGCTGTACTTGTTGCTGTTAATAAGTCTCCTGCTGTACTTGTTGCTGTTAATATGTCTCCTGCTGTACTTGTTGCTGTTAATATGTCTCCTGCTATACTTGTTGCTGTTAATATGTCTCATGCTGTTCTTGTTGCTGTTAATATGTCTCCTGCTGTACTTGTTGCTGTTAATATGTCTCCTGCTGTACTTGTTGCTGTTAATATGTCTCCTGCTGTACTTGTTGCTGTTAATATGTCTCATGCTGTTCTTGTTGCTGTTAATATGTCTCCTGCTGTACTTGTTGCTGTTAATATGTCTCATGCTGTACTTGTTGCTGTTAATATGTCTCATGCTGGTCTTGTTGCTGTTAATATCTCATGCTGTTCTTGCTGCTGTTATTGTGGCTGTTGCTGTGCTTGTTGCTGTCATTGTCTCATGCTGTACTTGCTGCTGTTACTGTGTCTCTTGCTGCACTTACTGCTGTTACTGTGGTACCTGCTGTACTTTTTGCTGTTACTGTAGCTGTTGCTGCACCTACTGCTGTTACTGTGGTACCTGCTGTACTTTTTGCTGTTACTGTGGCTATAGCTGCACTTACTGCTGTTATTGTTGCTGTTACTGTGTTTCCTGCTGCACTTGCTGCTGTTATTGTAGCTCCTGCTGCACTTACTGTTGTTGCTGTAGCTGTTGCTTCGCTTGCTGCTGTTACTGTAGCCCCTGCTGCACTTACTGCTGTTGCTGTAGCTGTTGCTTCGCTTGCTGCTGTTACTGTAGCCCCTGCTGCACTTGTTGCTGTTATTGTGATTCCTACTGCAAATGTGCTGTGGCTGTGGCTTCTGCTGCACATTGATTCTCTTACTATGACTGTTTCAGCGCCTGTTGCTGTTACTGTGGCTGCTGCTGCACGTGATGCTGTTACTATGACTGCTGCTGCACTTGTTGCTGTTACCATACCTGCTGCTGCACCTGATGCTCTTCCTGTGGTTCCTACTGCCCTTGCTGCTGTTAATGTGTCTGCTGCTTTTGCTGTAGCTAACGTGGGTCCTCCTCCACTTTTTATCCTTACCGTGGCTGCTGCATTTGCTGTTATTCCTGTGGCTGATATCACTTTCTTCTGTTCCTGTGGCCGCTTCATTTGCTGTTTTTTTTCTGTGGCTGCTGCACTTGCTGTTTTTTTTTTCTTTGGGTGTTACGTATGCTGTAATTTCTGAGACTGTTGCTTTTACTGCTGTTCCTGTGGCGACCGTGTTTGCTGCTGTTCCTGTGGCCGCTGCATTTAATGCTGTTTCTTTGGTTGCTGCTTTCTCATGGCCGCTGCATTTGCTTGTCTTTCTATGGCTGCTGCATCTGCTGCTGTACCTGTAACTGCTGTACTTCCTCCTGCTACGTTTGCTGCTGTTACTGTGGCTATTGATGCATTTGTATCTGTTCCTTTGTCTGCTGCACTTGATGCTGTTTTGCTGCATTTGCTGCTACTCCTGTGACCGCTGCATTTTTTCTTATTTTCTTAATTGCTGTACTTTCTATTACCATACTTGCTGCAGTGCTGTTCTTGGCTAATGAGGGTGTTTTTTTGTGTCAGATTGGCTGCTGTTCTTAGTGTTTTTTTGTATAAGCTGTTTCTCATGCTGCTGTTTCCGTGTCAGCATGGCTGTTACGCTTGCTGCTGTTGCTGTGGTTGCTGCGCCTGCTACTGGTCCTTTCCTCGTTACTGTGGCAGCTGTACTTGTTCTTAATGTGTCAATGTGACCGCTGCACGTGCTGCTGTTCTTGTTCTTTTAATGATTGCTGTTCTCAGTGCTATATTAGTGTTTATGTGGATGTTTACACTTACTCTTATCGTCTCACCTTGGCTGTTAAAACTGCTGCTGTTTTACTGTCTTAACTCCTTCTTTGTCACAGTGAATGTTGCCACTAATGCTGTTCATACATTGGTATGGGTGCGCCGTCTGTGTCACTGTAAATGCTGCTACTAATGCTGTTCATACATTGTCACTGATGCTGCACACGAAGTTGTTCTTCAGTCATCGTAGTTGCTACACGAACCAGCAGTCAGAATCAGCGCTGTAGTAATTGCTGTCAAGTTTAAGACGTGTACGCTGTTGTGGGTTGGGTAAATAATGTCACTGTTGGTGCTTAACTGTTTTGCTTGCCTGTTATCAGCCAGGTGTTCTGTGGTTCACGGTGTTCTGCGTGTCGCCGTGAAAGCGTCGTTTTCTGAACACTTGGTATGTATGTGAACGGCGGCGGCCACGCTCCTCCAACCGGTTTCATTGACGTAGGTGGTACTGAGGAGGAGTGGTGAAGTGGTGTCTGGGAGTCACCTTACACCCCTCCGTGTCAGCAGTGCTCGTCTTGCCTTCTCCCTCGATAAGACTTAGGTCAGCGGGCT
>NC_092234.1:33364202-33371702 GCF_036320965.1 Panulirus ornatus | reverse complement strand
GGTGATGCCCGTACCCAAGGTAAATGTAGCCATCTAGTTAACGTCCGGACTAGAACTAGCTTGGGATCCTCACCCTCACTCTCCTGTAGCACCCACTGTCAACCGTCCCTGGCCGCTTGCCTGGTGAACCTCGAAACCCAGTGGCCTCCATCGCCTCCGTCATTCGCAGCACTCCACGCCACCAGCACCACACCTCACTCCTCACCCCCCAGTCCTCCAGCCCGTATCACCACCACCTCTAGCACCCCGGACCAATCTCTTCCCTTCAGCCCCTCCCCATTTCTCCTCCTCATCTCTAACGCCCGACATGCCACCTCACTTTCCCTCTCTATTCATCCTCCCTTAACTGTCAGTACCTTACATGACCTTTAGCGCTCTCCCTCCCCCTCTCACCTCAGACACTCCTTCCCTCTCATCTCCAGCGGTCCTCTTTCCCCTCTCGCTTCCAAAATTGCTGTGCCCCCTGCTATACTCCCAAGAGCCTCCCCATGACCTCAAACCTCAACATCTGTCCCTTCATATCCAACACTCTCCCCGATCCCCACCCTGACCTTCCAGCGTCCCTTCTCTACCATACCCCCTACGTTTCCCTTTTCCCTTCTCACCCCCCCTGCCTCCCACTTCTCCCTCTTCCCTCCGCCTCAGATGCCCCGAGCGATGGTTTTACATTTTTAATTTCACTGAAGCCAAATCGTCGAGGCGTAGAACAAAGGGAGAGAGAGGGGGCGGTGGGCCTTCCTCCCCAGCCGTATATCCCTCACTGTGGCACCTCTTCAAGACGACCACACTAGCCCTCCTCCCTCAGCCTGGCCAAGGTCTTCTGTGCTGTTCAGGACGACCACACTAGCCCTCCCTCCCTCAGCCTGGCCAACGCCTGTGTTCTTCAGGACGACCACACTAGCCCTCCCTCAGGGTGGCTGTGGTTTTCTGTCGCACCTTTTCAAGACGACTACACCAGTCGTCCTCCTCCCTAGCCCGAACAGGAATTTCTGATTCCTACTTCCTTCCCTTTTTTTCTTGATCTGTGTCGATATCTGTTAAAAAAAAAGTCAAAATTTATATTTCATGACGTATGATCTCATGTAAAAGGCATATAATTTTAAGTAAAAGGTGTATAATCCTAAGTAAAAGGCACTTAATGCAAACTCTACAGAATCAGTCATTTAAACTTTGTAGGCCTTTTTATCTTTTTAAATGACTGCTTGATTTGACTCAGTGTTTAAGTTCGGTTCTCCTAAGGATATTGCTTTGATCCGGTTGTTTTTGTAACATAATTGTAACATGATTATATAGGTTTATTTTTGTAACATGAACGATAGTTCATGTTGGTGTCTTTTTGTAACATGAATTTTTGTAATATTATTGATCTTTTATGTTGGTTTATTTCTGTGATATAAACAATAGTTCGTGTTGGTTTATTTTTCTCATGTGATTGACAGTTCGTGTTGGTTTATTTTTGTAACATGAATGATAGTTCACGTTGGTTTATTTCTGTGATATGATTTATACTTCACGTAGGTTTCTCTCTGTAACATCAGTGATGGTTCATTGAAGTTAACCTTTATGACGTCAGTAGTTTAGGTCTGTTTTGTCTGAAACGATGATAGATACTTCGTGTCGTCTGAAAGTCATTATTTTCTGCGTATAAAGCAATGGGTGAGGACGTTGTTGACGTGAGCAGGAGGTGACGGTACAACTGAAGCAAATTAAACCCCTCGTAATTCCCAGAAATCGGAAACTCCCCGAGAGGCCATTTTTCCTTGATTAATTGAAGTTGATAACCGGAGGAGACGCCTCAGTAACCGACAACAATGTTTTAAGAGAATGAGGGACCGGTGGAGTTAACAGGCGTCCACTGTACAGTCCCACCACCCCCCACACACCCTCCACCCTACGCCGAATTCCGCTCCCTTCAAGGATGAAAGGAATATGGGCCTCTGTGTATTGGACATTTTTTTTCCCTTCCCTTTTTTTTATATTGAATTGTAAAGTGAAACTTGGAGCAGAAGCCCTCTTGAGCACGACAGTACGACCCTTGAACACGACGGTACGCCCCTTGGGTATGATGGTCTCTCTTTTTGACCTGACCCTTGATGGGTCGTCCCGGCGTCGTACTCTACGAGGTCAGGTCGGTGCTTCCACACAAAGAGGGATGACCCAAGTGGAGTGGCCTCTACTGTGTTACGTATGGCTGTGGTGGACGTATGGTGGTGGACTCTTGACTCAACCACTTCTCTGACTGTCCCTCACACTGTCACTTGGGTTAAATGTATCCTAGTCACTGTGGTTGAGTGTTTCCCGCATGGCACCCCTCTGGTTGACTGCTCCACCCAGTTTCTCTTGATTCTCTGTTTCACGTAGTCTATCTGGTTGACTCTCACATAATTCCTTTGAATGACTCTAACTCACACAGTCTTTCCTACTGAGTGTGCCTTCTATAATCCCTCGGGTTGACCATACATAAACCCATCATAGATAATCATACAACATCATGAGTCGTATGATGAGGCTCCTGCAGCTTCAAGGCCGATCTCCAGTTAAGGAGCAGGGAAATGATGGACTCCTTTGGAGACGGGGAAATTCCCCGCCGACGCTGTGCTCCTTCTTGTACACTGACGATTAAACAGCCTCGCCACAGGCGACTCTTCACTCGTGGTGAAACCTCAAGCAGGTGGAGTCTGGTGACGCCTATATATATATATATATATATATATATATATATATATATATATATATATATATATATATAAAGGAAGCGAATGGTACGGGCATAAACATACCCGAATCGTGATCATCGTATATGAATATGAATGTGAGAAAAAGAGAGAGAGATTGATTAAAGTTTCTTGAATGTTTGCATTAGACCTGATACTGAAGGTTGGAGAGGTCGTACGGGCAGGGAGAGACAAACGGAAGACAAGACTTCCATGGCTACGCTGTACGAGGGAAGAAAGAGGGAACATGACGGTCCCTCCTCGTGTGGCAGCTCTCCACACACAAACCGTGGGATGTAGCTGCGAGTCGCGTACTACGGGTCAAAAGCTCGAGCGGATGGGATATATGCAGACAGCTGGCGAGAGTAATGGCCAAAATGATGCCAGTAGAATAGATATAGAGTGCAGCAGCATTGTTGTGGAGTGGAAAGGGATGGTTGTGGAGAATTGAGAGCTGGACATTTGGTCTTTAGAACCTTCTGATTGCACTCTGTCTGTGAGAGAGAAGCAGAGGACGAGGCACCCTAGATATGTGAGGAGTACTTCCTTCATACTGGGGTGAATAAGAACTTTGAGGCTATGGAACAGATGCACATGAGAACAATTCTTACGGCACCTTTCTGTACAACATTCCCGGCTTTTCCGAGCATAGCTGATTGCCGCTCACGGTCCCTCACACAGAACCTGTGGTTTAGTGTGCATCACACAGTCTCTATGGTTTCCTGTGCCTCATACAGTCCCCCTGGTTGACTTCTATGCTTCACACAGTCCCACTGGTTTGTTGTGCCTCACTCAGTACCCCTGGTTGACTTCTATGCTTCACACAGTCCCTCTGGTTTGCCGTGCCTCTCTCAGTACCCCTGGTTGACTCTATTGTACATTACACTGTCCCTCTGGTTTGTTGTGCCCCACATAGTCCCCCTGGTTGACTGTACTGTGCATCACACAGTCCCTCTGATTTGCTGTACCTCAGTGTCTTTGGTTCGCTGTGCCTCACACAGTCCCTCTGGTTGGTTATGCCTCACCCTGCGTCTTATACAGTCCTTTTGGTTTCCTGTGCCATATACTAGTAATCCCTTTGGTTGACTGTCTCACACAGACCCCCTGGTTGACTGTACTGCACCTCACGCAGTCCCTTTGATTGACTATGCCGTACACAGTCCCCCTGGTTTGTTGCGCCTCACACAGACCCTTTAGTTGACTGTGCCTCACTCAGTCCCGGAGAGAGTGTGACTCTCTGGTTGACGGTCCCTCCAGTTGAGAGTCCATATGGTTGGCAGAGCTTCTGGTTGACGGTGGCAGTAGACTGTCAGCGAGCCAGCTGGGGCGGGAGGTTGTCGCCCCGAGAGCGGCTAAAGCAGGCCCGAGTGCGTCCGCTGAATGCCCCTCCAAATGCTAACAACCAGGCCAGGCACATGTAATGACCCGAGGGCTATAACCTCGGGGCTGGCTCCTCTGTAGTTAATGTTAAGAATTCTGTAACGCTACACCCTCGGGGGGTGGGGAGAGAGAGAGAGAGAAGAGAGAGAGAGAGAGAGAGAGAGAGAGAGAGAGAGAGAGAGAGAGAGAGAGAGAGAGAGGATCCTGATACATTCTTATTTTCCCATTTCCCATGTCTTTCTCTTTAGAAGATTATGTAAAATGATCAGAATTAATTAGGAGAGTTAATCGAAATGATGCGGAGGCATCTTTGATTCTGTAAAACGTCTCATGAGTCTTGGTGTAAGGAAGTACAAACGTCTTATGAGTCGTGGTGTTAAGGAAGTACAAACGTCTCATGAGTCGTGGTGTTAAGGAAGTACAAACGTCTCATGAGTCGTGGTGTTAAGGAAGTGCAGACGAAAGGCAATACTCTCAAAATATGTGTGTCAGGATACGTAAAGGGGGATCACACACTGGAAGCATTTATCTCGCTGAGGTACAATGAATTTAGCAGAAACATTTCATTAAGAGAGAGGAATAGAATACTATCAGTCATAAATTCATTGGTATTAAACAAAACGAGTAATAGGTAACCTATGGTATTCCAGCAAACATGGTTATTAGATTCTGTGTTTACTAAAGCTACGTGAGGGCCATATGATTTTCCTCCTGTAGACATAGAAATGAATACGTAACAAATAAAGATCACAAGAGAAAGAGAACATCACATGAAGAAGAGAGAATAAACATGTAGGGTATGATAGAGAAAGAGAAGAACAGGAGCACATTTGATTAAGAAGACAGACAGAACGTATAAGGTACTTTCACAGATGATGAAGTCAGCAACAGTAGCGAATCAGCAACACGAGGAAGTCAGCAACAACAGGAAGTCAGCAACAGTAGGGAGTTAGCAACGCAAGGAAGTCAGCAACAACAGGAAGTCAGGAACATAAGGGAGTCAGCAACACGAGGAAGTCAGCAACAACAGGAAATCAGCAACAGTAGGGAGTTAGCAACGCAAGGAAGTCAGCAACAACAGGAAGTCAGGAACATAAATGAGTCAGCAACACGAGGAAGTCAGCAATAGCAGAGAGTCAGCAACAGCAGTAGAATCACGGCAAGAAGAATAGTAGTAACAATAGAGGAGCTAACAAGGTACTGACGCCGTGTAAGGGAAAGTGTCTGGTCAGGACAGTACGACACTAACCGCTCAACGTTACACATGTGATCAAGATTTGATGTGAAGATGGACCTTTGAATGACTCAACTCTTTCTAACTATATATATATATATATATATATATATATATATATATATATATATATATATATATATATATATATATATATTATCCCTGGGGATAGGGGAGAAAGAATACTTCCCACGTATTCCCTGCGTGTCGTAGAAGGCGACTAAAAGGGAAGGGAGCGGGGGGCTGGAAATCCTCCCCTCTCAGTTTTTTTTTTTTTTTTAATTTTCCAAAAGAAAGAACAGAGAAGGGGGCCAGGTGAGGATATTCCCTCAAAGGTCCAGTCCTCTGTTCTTAACGCTACCTTGCTAACGCGGGAAATGGCGAATAGTGTGAAAATATATATATATATATATATATATATATATATATATATATATATATATATATATATATATATATATATAGTGGGATCGGACATGATATAGTAAACCATACGAGTCTACCATCGGTACGTGGGAATGGAACAGTGTGTTGCAGCATCGGGACCTGGAAATGGTACAACGGGGTCCACAGGCAACGGATAGCAATGGTACCGTGTGTCTTCCACCGCTGGTAGGTGGAAATGTTACAGTGTACCTTATAATGGCGTCCGTGACAGTGAATTAGATGATAACGAAAGCATTAAATAGCATTGAATACAGGACCTGATACACTATGCTAGTAACATACCGTTCAAAGCTGAGATCAGTCGAAATTTTGAATCATGAAATGATTAGAAAATAATCTAATTTATTTTGATATTGGATGTAAATACGAAAGTGTTATGTCCTCACACAGCAAAGATAACTTCGTGAAGTATCAAAGTTTGTAAAAAAAAAGTATAAAAAGAATGATGTACATCGCTATGCCAAAAATCAAAATACATTTGCTGACGTTCCCAGTAGAATTGCAGTACAACTGCTGACAGTGCTAGTACGGTGGCAGCACAACTGCTGACAGTGTTAGTACAGTCACAAGACAACTGCTGACAGTGTTAGTACAGTCACAGCACAACTGGTGACAGTGTTAGTACAGTCACAAGACAACTGCTGACTGTGTTAGTACAGTCACAGTACAACTGCTGACTGTGTTAGTACAGTCAAAGTACAACTGCTGACTGTGTTAGTACAGTGACAATACAACTGCTGACTGTGTTAGTACAGTCACAGTACAACTGCTGACTGTGTTAGTACAGTCACAAGACAACTGCTGACAGTGTTCGTACAGTCACAGTACAACTGCTGACTGTGTTATTACAGTCACAGTACAACTGCTGACTGTGTTATTAGTCACAGTACAACTGCTGACTGTGTTAGTACAGTCACAGTACAACTGCTGACAGTGTTAGTACAGTCACAAGACAACTGCTGACTGTGTTAGTACAGTCACAAGACAACTGCTGACAGTGTTAGTACAGTCACAGTACAACTGCTGACTGTTAGTACAGTAACAATACAACTGCTGACTGTGTTAGTACAGTCACAGTACAACTGCTGACAGTGTTAGTACAGTCACAAGACAACTGCTGACTTTGTTAGTACAGTTACAAGACAACTGCTGACAGTGTTAGTACAGTCACAGCACAATTGCTGACTGTTAGTACAGTGACAGTACAACTGCTGACTGTGTTATTACAGTCACAGTACAACTGCTGACTGCGTTATTACAGTCACAGTACAACTGCTGACTGTGTTAGTACACTGACACTGCAACTGCTGACTGTGTTATTACAGGCACAGTACAACTGCTGATAGTGTTAATACAGTCACATTACAACGCTGACTGTTAGTACAGTCACAAGACAACTGCTGACTGTTGTAGAAACCAAGAAACCCGCGTCTATCTTCCTTCAACATCGCCTCAGATCTGAAACCCAAAATTTAGAAACCCAGAAACCCGCGTGTTTTATCCCTGAACACCGTCTTCATATGTGAAACCCGCAATCTATAGACCCAGAAACCCAGCGTGCCTTTATTATCATCTCAATATCACAAGTGAACCTTAGCATTTAGAGAACCAGAAACCTGAGTGCTTCCCCTCCATCATTAGAGCCGAACCTTAGCGCTAAATAGCCAATAAAACCAATCTGCGTTTTCTACACTCCTCACGTCACAGTAGAACTCTGTGATATAG
>NC_092234.1:33321702-33356702 GCF_036320965.1 Panulirus ornatus | reverse complement strand
TGTACAGATGTATATAGTGGGAGGGTTTTGATGCACGCGGGGGATTTCATGGTGCACCGTCAGACTAGGGTTGTGTATGTATGGACTCATGTTGTATCTTCGGATTTTTGAAGAAGATTCGCTTGACTAAGGTAAACATTGCTCTCTGTGGCCATCGATGGATGGCAGGAGCCTGCGTGAGTGCTTTGAGGCTTCGAGGGAACCAACAGCGTTCCATGTGTTTCTTACAGTCGAGTTCTCACATTTGTCTGAGAGTGTGTATCATGGTCGTCTTCAAGTGTGTGGCAAAGCGGGAACACTCCCCCACCTCCCGCTCCGGCGAGCCACCGCGGGGTACACTCTCCCACAACCATCCCCGCCTCCCTCCAGCCAGCGAGGCTCTGCTGGCACACTCTCCCACAAGCCTCCCCGCCTCTCCTCCCTCCAACCGGCGAGCCAACTCCCAGGCTCTCCCTCTCCTCCCAAAGACCAAGATGGCAGCCAACACTCGGATCCAAATCCTCATTAAATTTTCACAAATTAAACTAACTTTTGTCTTAATCCAGCCAGAAGAGTTAGTAATGAGTGCTCAAATATGATTATAAGATCTGAAAAAAATTAGTTAGTGAATCAATTAACGTTTTAGGAACTCGCTTAATTGACATCTTATTTCCATATTTCAACATCAGCCCTCAAAGAATTTTCGACTTAAATTTATAACTTGAAAAAAAAAAAAGTGGGGTGAAAGATGTGACTGAAATGAATTTTTTTCCCTCTCTATCCAAGCTCATTAAATTCAAATATCTTAATACTCTCGCTCTTTTCCCTTTTTACCCAGGGTATTGCGAGAGCGATATAGAAATTTTAATAGCCTTGTTCAATCGTGGTCTGGTATCGGTGTAGTTAGAGACGGCGTCATTACCAACCTCATTATCCTTTACCACAATGGTGGCCAAACAATGGCATGAATTACAGCTTATTTTACCGGAGGTGCATTCACCTGTTTCCCCCCCTGATTATATCTTCCATTACCACCCGGGGCGCCGCCGCCAGCCGGAGCCATCATGTGCGGGTGTCTTACATAACGCTACACTGAGGCTGCTGGCAAGTGTCGCCTCACACACACACACACACACACACACACACACACACACACACTGCAAGGAGAGGCTCCAGTTATCTCTGTGCTGTTGTGTGTATGGCTAGGGAGATGTTCCTAGCTTCTCTACGTGTGTGTGTGTGTGTGTGTGTGTGTGTGTGTGTGATGTTACGTATTTGTTCTGGACTGGGAGGGAGTTCCAACACTCGTAGGGTCCCAACTGGAACTTCCTGTACTATCATCATACAGCTTTTGAAACATTTGTACCCTGACCGTATTCACAGCGTCAGTTTGTTGTATTCATCCATTACTCTTATACCGTAAACGTACTGGTGATTATTTGCATTTTTTTCTAAGATTTTATTATTTCTTCAGGTAATTAAGATAATTTATATATATATATATATATATATATATATATATATATATATATATATATATATATATATATATATATATATATATATTATCCTGGGGATAGGGGAGAAACAATACTTCCCACGTGTTCCCTGCATGTCGTAGAAGGCGACCAAAAGGAATGGGGGGGGGGGGGGGGCTGGAAATCCTCCCCAGCTGAATTATTTTCCAATGAAAGAATAGAGAAAGGAGCTAAATGAGGAGTTTTCCTTTTAAGGCTTTGTCATCTGTTCTTAAAGTTCACATCAGCTCACATCATCTTGTTATGACCTCTGGTTTTCGTGTCTTTGCACCTGTTGAAAAGCAGTTCTGTGTTAACGTCATTAAAATGGTTTAAAAACTAGAAGGTTGTGATTAAGTCACCGCCTACTCTTTTTTCTTCCAATGGTGGTCAGATCTGGGCCTCTAGCCTCTCGCTGTAACTCAGCTTTCGTAAGTCTTGGCCGATCTTTATTGCCCTTCTTTAGACAGTTTCCATTAGTTCTTTAGTAATTCGTTAAGTGTGGTTACCGAACTTGAGAAACATATCCTAGTTTTGGGCTAATTCAAGAAGTGAACAGTTTACTGAATATTTCCCGACACCTGACTTATATGTCAGCAGACACATTGTCTTCTTCACAATTGTTTTTAATGCAGGACTCTGGCAACAGGTCAGGAACGATATCAACTCCCATTTCCCCATTACACACACGTCCCTGTAGCTTATTTCCAGGTATCGAACCCCTCTCTGTCTGTTTCCCATCTTTATTAGTTTGCATTCACTTAGACTGAATTTCATCAACCATGGAACAGACCAACTTTGTTTTGATTTTAGTCCCCCTTGTGAATTGATGCTACGCTCCTCACTTTTCCTTTCCACATGATCTTCGTATTATCCGCAAACATATTGAGATATGAGTCCAATCCCTCTGGCGGGTCATTTAAATAGATCACGAAGATTAATGGTCGCAGAACTGAACCCTGCTGCACGCCACTGGTCACACAGACCCATTTTGAGAAGGCTCCTCTGACATGCATCCTTTGTGTCCACCTACTGAGATTGTATCTGTCCGTCGAAGGAATCTCCCTCATACTCTCGCCTGAAGATCCAGCTTCTTCGCCAGGACTGCCTTGTGGTACAGTGTCAAATGCTTTCCAGCAGTGTAGACACACACATCCAGCCAACCCTCTCTTTTGTCTGTAACGGCATTGGTATAACCTCCTCGGCTTGCCACAGTGTGGCTTAGCAGTTTGGCCGACGCGCTTTGAGTTGGAAGAGTTCTACTGTATGGTATGGCAGGCAGTGTGAGGTGATCGATATAACTTAAGAAGTGTTACTTCGTTAATTGTACAATTTCAAAGACAGCCTCAACTCGTCAAGCCTGGTGAAACCGGCAAACGCGCTACCGGAGTAATATCATGCACCAGGGTGTGGGACTACAGGTGTGCGTTCACTGTGGCTGACACAGATATGAAGATGGATTAAAAGAAATCATGCTTGCGCTGCAGACTACAGGGAACAGGGAGAAATGTATATAATTATGAACCGGGAACCACAATGCTTTTTTGTTTTGATCGGTTCGGAGACGCTGGGACCTTGGTGGAAGAATGGTCTTAAGTTTCTCAGCGACGTTGTTTCTTGGCTCACTGAGTTAAGCAAGGACGAGAAAGCAGCCAGCTATCTAAGTCAGCGGCTCACGTCTAATTGAAAAAAGAGAATGAAAGCTGCATTATAGGTTCAGCAATCTCGTCCACTGACTGTTTGCGGGATTTAAACCTGTTTTTTTAAACGACATTAATAATCTGTATATTTCGACGGTAAAGTTTATAAGATCAATTGGATAGGAAAGAAAATAATTCAGTCGTCATTGTTATAGATCCTCTCTACTGACATTTATATTGCCATCATTCGATCTGTGAACCTTTCAGAGTTAACCCTAAGATGCTATCCTCCATATATATATATATATATATATATATATATATATATATATATATATATATATATATATATATATATATATATATTCGTGTTGATTTACAAGTTTGTTTATGAATATCCACTTGAACTGTACAATTATATGCCCATTAAACTGCATGCAGTATCCATGTTTCAACATCATATCTCACTGACTGACAAATGAAATTATGAGCAGAATTGCACACAGGGACTAAAGATGCACAGATGTTGCATTCGTAGGTGTGGCAGGCAGACGTACGTTCTGCTTGCTCGACCTCAAGGTTTCCTTCGGTAGAATGGGATTATTTTTCCTCCCTCATACGCCCGGGAATCCAGCTCGTTACCCAGCTAATTAGGCAAGAGATAGTGGAGTGTGTGCCTCCAGTATCTGCTGTCATGTTATCCCCCTTGTGACGTCAAGGATATTAGTCATTACTCCTCCATTACTCCTGTTGTCAGACCTGGAAGTTAATGACATATTATTCCAGGGGGATTTCCCTTGCCATTCATCCCTTACCTTCACCGTTACTCTCTAGCTCTGCCTGGCGATGGCGGTGGGCCTGCAGGGGTTTTATGATGTACTGCATCACAACTCTCGTTCGCGTCATGGCGTTGTATTTGTATATGTTATTATCTTTTATCATTATGTCGAAGGCTCCGGACATGGACATAGGTCGTTTCTTAAGCGAAGCATTAATTATAGATGGGGCTAAAGAGACAAAGGAGAGAGGAGGAAGATAGTATTAAGAGCTTTGAGGAAGTGGATAACACGCCTTTTGAAAAGTGGGTTTGTGTGTACCTCTTGGGAGAGATATGAAAAGGGAAACAGTTGCAAAGATATATATATATATATATATATATATATATATATATATATATATATATATATATGATTTGATAAACAGAGAAGAGGTAGTAAAAGCTTTGCGGAAGATGAAAGCCGGCAAGGCAGCAGGTTTGGATGGTATTGCAGTGGAATTTATTAAAAAAGGGGGTGACTGTATTATTGACTGGTTGGTAAGGTTATTTAATGTATGTATGACTCATGGTGAGGTGCCTGAGGTTTGGCGGAATGCGTGCATAGTGCCATTGTCCAAAGGCAAAGGGGATAGGAGTGAGTGCTCAAATTACAGAGGTATAAGTTTGTTGAGTATTCTGGTAAATGATATGGGAGGGTATTGATTGAGAGGGTGAAGGCATGTACAGAGCATCAGATTGGGGAAGAGCAGTGTGGTTTCAAAAGTGGTAGAGGATGTGTGGATCAGGTGTTTGCTTTGAAGAATGTATGTGAGAAATACTTAGAAAAGCAAATGGATTTGTATGTAGCATTTATGGATCTGGAGAAGGCATATGATAGAGTTGATAGAGATGCTTTGTGGAAGGTATTAAGAATATATGGTGTGGGAGGCAAGTTGTTAGAAGCAGTGAAAAGTTTTTATCGAGGATGTAAGGCATGTGTACGTGTAGGAAGAGAGGAAAGTGATTGGTTCTCAGTGAATGTAGGTTTGCGGCAGGGGTGTGTGATGTCTCCATGGTTGTTTAATTTGTTTATGGATGGGGTTGTTAGGGAGGTGAATGCAAGAGTTTTGGAAAGAGGGGCAAGTATGAAGTCTGTTGTGGATGAGAGAGCTTGGGAAGTGACTCAGTTGTTGTTCGCTGATGATACAGCGCTGGTGGCTGATTCATGTGAGAAACTGCAGAAGCTGGTGACTGAGTTTGGTAAAGTGTGTGAAAGAAGAAAGTTAAGAGTAAATGTGAATAAGAGCAAGGTTATTAGGTACAGTAGGGTTGAGGGTCAAGTCAATTGGGAGGTGAGTTTGAATGGAGAAAAACTGGAGGAAGTGAAGTGTTTTAGATATCTGGGAGTGGATCTGGCAGCGGATGGAACCATGGAAGCGGAAGTGGATCATAGGGTGGGGGAGGGGGCGAAAATTCTGGGAGCGTTGAAGAATGTGTGGAAGTCGAGAACATTATCTCGGAAAGCAAAAATGGGTATGTTTGAAGGAATAGTGGTTCCAACAATGTTGTATGGTTGCGAGGCGTGGGCTATGGATAGAGTTGTGCGCAGGAGGATGGATGTGCTGGAAATGAGATGTTTGAGGACAATGTGTGGTGTGAGGTGGTTTGATCGAGTAAGTAACGTAAGGGTAAGAGAGATGTGTGGAAATAAAAAGAGCGTGGTTGAGAGAGCAGAAGAGGGTGTTTTGAAATGGTTTGGGCACATGGAGAGAATGAGTGAGGAAAGATTGACCAAGAGGATATATGTGTCGGAGGTGGAGGGAACGAGGAGAAGAGGGAGACCAAATTGGAGGTGGAAAGATGGAGTGAAAAAGATTTTGTGTGATCGGGGCCTGAACATGCAGGAGGGTGAAAGGAGGGCAAGGAATAGAGTGAATTGGAGCGATGTGGTATACCGGGGTTGACGTGCTGTCGGTGGATTGAATCAGGGCATGTGAAGCGTCTGGGGTAAACCATGGAAAGCTGTGTAGGTATGTATATTTGCGTGTGTGGACGTATGTATATACATGTGTATGGGGGTGGGTTGGGCCATTTCTTTCGTGTTTCCTTGCGCTACCTCGCAAACGCGGGAGACAGCGACAAAGCAAAAAAAAAAAAAAGATATATATTATATATATATATATATATATATATATATATATATATATATATATATATATATATATATATATATATATATATATGTATCATAGAACATACAGACCTCTAACAGCTAGGATCGAACCCTGGACCCCTGTGTAACAGGCGGGAATGCTCTCGCCTGCTGGAAGTTTATATGTTCTATGAAGGTGCGCGTTCCAATGCACTTTGCTCGTGTATATATATATATATATATATATATATATATATATATATATATATATATATATATATATATTTCTTTTAAACTATTTGCCATTTCCCGCGTTAGCGAGGTAGCGTTAAGAACAGAGGACTGGGCCTTTTTTGGAATATCCTCACCTGGCCCCCTCTGTTCCTTCTTTTGGAAAATTAAAAAAAAAAAACGAGAGGGGAGGATTTCCAGCCCCCCGCTCCCTCCCCTTTTAGTCGCCTTCTACGACACGCAGGGAATACGTGGGAAGTATTCTTAATCCCATATCCCCAGGGATATATATATATATATATATATATATATATATATATATATATATATATATATATATGTATATATGTATGTATATATATATATATATATATATATATATATATATATATATATATATAATCCCTGGGGATGGGAGAGAGAGAATACTTCCCACGTATTCCCTGCGTGTCGTAGACGGCGACTAAAGGGGGGGGGGGGGGAGCGGGGGGCTGGAAATCCTTCCCTCCTGTTTTTAGTTTTCCAAAAGAAGGAACAGAGAAGGGAGCCAAGTGACCATTTACCCTCTAAGGCCCAGTCCTCTGTTGTTGACGCTTCCCCGTTATCGAAGGAAGTTGCGAATGTGTATGAAAGAATTATGTATGTATGGTTTTGCACACACACACACACTAGTAGGTCTGAAAACATTTTATCAGTAACAGATAAGATGGGTCATTGCTTGGACAGTTTCAACTATACCTTTAGTAAACATCTTTGAGAACATTGAACCAAGCGTTGTGATAACCATATCATCCAAAGCATCTTTGCAGAGAATATTATTAACCCGAGCCATACAGATGACGAACAGATAAACCAGCTTCATAAAACCAACCACAACCAGTCGTTTCAAGACAGCTCAACGCCAGGGAGACTCGATCGCACACCGACACACACACACACAGCCGCCGTCCTAACAAGTGACCATGGCTAACAAAGGAAGATGCGGCGGCGTAGTTTCAAGTTAACAAGATTCTCTAACAAATTAAAGAGAGTATTGGGGCGAGTCCCGAGGGAGAGCGGGGCGGGGCTGGCTCCGGTGGGGGGGCACGGTTACAAGTTTCCTCTGTTGGACGAGGCGAAGTTTTACACCCGCCCGCCCGCCCGCCTCATGTCTAATTTGACTTCATAATGACTTCATAACTTGGGCTACGACTCCTATAAATGCACAAATGCAGATGCACCTCCCCTGACTTCCGGTGTCCAAAGTTATAATTTAAGATTACTTTTTTTTTTTTTTTCTGTCTACGACCAGTGTTTAGTTGATGTTTATATTTTGATCTATCTGTCTGTCTGTCTATCTTCTCTCTATCTCTGCTTCTCTTCCTGATTGTATTTTCATGTGGTGAGTGCTACGCGCTAGCTTTGCCTGTTTCGAAAAATTAGGTGTAAGGATTTGTAAGTTCTCTCTCTCTCTCTCTCTCTCTCTCTCTCTCTCTCTCTCTCTCTCTCTCTCTCTCTCTCTCTCTCTCTCTCTCTTCTGCGTGTCCAAAAGAAGGAACAGAGGAAGGAGCCAAGCAAGGATATTTTTTTGCCCTGTTGGGCTTCATTCAATCTGCTCGTGGCGCTACTTCGCTCACGCGGGAAATAGCGGAGTCGTAGGTAGAGGAAGATGTTGGACGGTGGCCGTGAATCTTGACACATGATAGTGTGATGTTCATTTGATCCTCTTCAATACTGATCGACTGCTGTTGCCTTCCTGACTTGACTGATGCGCTGGGCAGGATATATGACGGGCCACACCAGGCCACACCCCCGTACGTAACTTGGCCAGGCTGGCGGCGGGTTTCCGCGCGAGGTTCAAGCCTGCGCTAACACTCCGAAGTTTATTTTTTGCTAGGCTGAGGCGCTGGTGAGGCAGGTGACGTCGACCTGCTTCCCATACGAACTGGTCCTTCATTGTAAACTAAGATTATCGTAAGAGCTCAAGTACATGACAGTAGGTTATAAGGGGAAGATGTAGTGCATGTGAAATATTATGTTACACAGAAGAGGAGAGTTGGGAGGTAGGTTGACCACTGTGGAAAGTAGTCTTGCTCCAGTGGAAACAGGTCATTCACGAAGGTAAAGTTGCCAGGCACAGGTCAGTTACAACACTGAACGTGCAAGGAACAGATTATTAACATAACTGAGCTTGACAGCAACGAGTCATTAACATAATTGAGCTTGACAGCAGCAGGTTATTAACAAAATTGAGTTTGACAGCAACAGGTTATTAACAAAATTGAGTTTGACAACAACAGGTCATTAACATAAATGAGCTTGACAGCAACAAGCCAGTAACAAGGATAAACTTACCAGATACAGGTCAGTTACGAAAATAAAGTGGATAGAAACAGGTCAGTTACAGAAATAAACTGGTTAGAATCATGTCAGTCAGTTGCCAAAAAAATAAACTTGACGGAAACTGATCAGTTTTAGAAATACACTTACCAGAAACAGGTCGTTGACAGAAATTACCTTCCCTGGGGCAGACCACTTAGTTGAGCGAGGTTCCTCACACACACACACACACACACACACACACACACACACACACACACAAGCATAAAGAAGATGCTATTAGGATGGGAGGAAAGATATGTAGAGATGTTAGCCAGAAATGGTAGACAAAGTAGTCACTTCGATGTCTGGCCAGAGTGTACAGCTGGAGGGCTCCGGGACCCGCTGTTCGGGTACGGCACGTGAGGCATCGCTAGGGAAAGGAAGACAGACGACTCGCAGAGATGTTCCTCCTTCACCAAACGTACGCACGTGTCCTCATATTGAATATTCGTACGTCTCCGTCGTGTGTGCCCGACCGTCGCAACAGAGCCAATCTCAGAGTCTCCAACCAACTACCTGCCATCTTAATGTAAATTCAAGGTGATATTAAATTTTCCAAAGGTAATCAGTGTCTTTAAAAGACATACACATGGAATCCGATATTATAATAGACTATTGAATATCATTATCGAAGAAGAATTAGCATTAGATTCTTCAGCCGGAGACTAAATAACATGGATTTCTGATAGGTTTGAGGAGTCTTTTACCACGTATTGAGATGACTGGAGATGACAAATACGTTGCGTTAAATGTCAACTGGGCAATTTGAGGTCGAGTTTTTATCTCATTCACGATTGGCTTATGAATAACCAGATGCGACGGTGGCCGCGCCCTAGTTTGTTTATCTCTTCAGTTGGTGGTGAAAAATGCAGTGTGTCGTACGTGGCGGCCAAGAAAGTTTTGCTTTGTCAGATTGATTTGCAATGAATAGTTGAAACCTCTCGTAACACACCTGCCGCTCTGACCCTCAACTGGAGCTACTGATGCGTCTGTTTTATTGATTTATCTCTATCTGTCTACCTCGATCTTTCATCTCCCTGTCTGTCTATTTCTATAATATGTATTTTCATACATATATACATATGAATTGTTTTATTAGGCACGACCTCTGGTTTAATTGTAAGGGAAGAGAATAAGTATTACCCACAATTTTTTTTTCATGCGTCAAGTGTTTTCTTCCATTGTCGTATTTCTTTCTGTTCACTTTATCAAATACACAGACTGATACTAAGCCTTTTAATATATAGGTTTAAATTGCATGCTTTTGAGTTCCTCTAGTATTTCAGAGGGAAACGCTAAATCATAATCCAGCTTGTATTCCCCTAGTTGGATAGCTATGCTGAGACGCTGAAGTAGAAAGCTGGCTGCATATTCGTCCTTGGTTTAATGGGTGAGCCATGATTGCATATTTTTCACTCATTTGCGTAGAGTTATATGTGTTTAGTGCCACACCTGCTGCCTCTTCCTCTTTCATTCATATGGGCTACACCGTCAGGATGTTTGCCTCCTCCGTCAGGCTGGATCTCGAAGCCGAGCATCCTCTTCATTTGTATGATGAAGCCACAGAACAAATTTGACGTCCGACCCTTGAAACTGATGTGCTATGAGGGGCCAATATTGGTGACGTGAAAGCATTATACAACATGCTAGCGAGTGTGAAGCGTCTTCTTTCTAATAACACGGTAGACTCTGTCATATGTCATAGTTTTTCTCCTCTCGGTCTGGTCTCGGGCATGATTGACATGACCTATTTTACTGTTGCAGCTTCGTTCCATTGATACGCCCAGACCGCTTCTGGATAACCAAACGTATTTCCTAAGGACATCTTGGAGAACTTGTTGCGCTCCATCAGGAGATTATTCTGTAATCGGCAGAATGGAAAGTGAGAGTCAAAGTTAACGCAGAGTTTATGTCACAGGAATGTTCGGTGCGGGAAAATTTACAATTTGGATAGGCGCTCGTTGTAAAATGAATAATTTCATGGCACCATTGACGACAGATGTGTATGGGTTAAACATTTATGGCTTGTGTATGAGACGAACATTTGTATTAGATCGGACTTACAGGGGCCTTTCAGCAAGGTTCATATCAGGAAGAGGAACACTTGTATACGATATGACACCGTGAAACATAACACTGTCATTGGTCCCATGATACGTTTAGTGTGAGATGCCTTAGTGAATGATAACGATTTACTGAGGCACAGGTGACATTCGATATTACTGGAACTCATTGGAATCACCGTATCTGATGCTGAGATGGTCCTGCGTGACGCCATGTATGATTCCAGGGACACTCAACCCTCTCACAGTCAGTGCCGTGGTGTGTAGTATATGCTTTTAGTTTCCCATCGGAGTTCGTGAAGACCAATGCAGTTGTCCCCGCCATCAGGAGGTAGTGTTTTTGGCGTTGGGAGAGGGCCTATCCCCTCTACCATCGTCCTCGCCCCCCACACCCCCTACACTAACCTGTAAGGGTCTGTAGTTTCAAATGAAATTATGCAGCCGCGAGGTGGTAGGCAAATGTATGCAGTTTCATGTTGGTGGCGGGTGTGCTGGGAGGTGTAAAGAGGGCGGCAGGACCCGTGTGATGAAAACCTTAGCACCTCATACATATTGAAAACCTGCCGCCCACAAGGCACCAAACCTCCGACCCGCCTTATAGTCGGACTCTCCCCGCGACGCCGTTATATTTTGAGCCTTGTCGCGGCCGATGACATAGCACCCTATTGGCTCGTTTGGAAGCCATGAACGAGTCACGAGAAACAGCCACCCGTTTTGTCAGGATCTCAATTTTATGGGTTGTGTAACGCACCCCTGACGCCGACGCTATTTTAAACTCTGACCGTAAAATTAATAAGCAGTTTAGCAAAACGTGCCTGGAATAAAGGAACCGTTAACTAGATACCTTTTCAGTAAAACAAAGACGAGGCTGGTGGCGGGGACCCGCGCCATCACCTGGCTCAGAGCCGGGCCCGGAGTGCCGCCTCGGATATTTAGTATGTTGTCTCTCCTCCCGGCTGGATTAAGTTTTACGAGGATTAATTTGTTTTTAAACTTACCTCAGCAAAGAGTACATCGACGGAGGAGGGAAGATTTTCCTCTTCTCTCTCTCTCTCTCTCTCTCTCTCTCTCTCTCTCTCTCTCTCTCTCTCTCTCTCTCTCTCTCTCTCTCTCTCTCTCTCTCTCCTCCCTCTTCCTGCGGCGGGCGTGCTTGCTCACTTCCCTTCTTGTGGCGAGGATTATAAGGATTAATTTCTTTCTGAGACACAGCGGCGCGTGTTGGGGTGGCAAAACACACACATCATCGTAAGGGATTTGTGTCTTTGCCTTTTATCCTCCCGTGGTGCTGATAGGTGATAACGTTATCTGGCTTTCCACAACCCCGGGATAAGATGACGCCCTTGCATTCCATCGGTAAGACCACTCCTGGAGGAGGCCACCAGGTTTATGTAACAGTCTCCCTGGCTCGAGGTCTTGGGTCGAGACGCGACTTATGAATCACCGGTGAACTTTGGCACATCCAACCAGCAAGCAAACCTGAGGTTGTGTCGTGATCTTGAGCCTGCAGGGTACACCAACTGTTGATGTGAACTTAAGATCCTGAAATATACCTTTATTGTCCGTTGAACTTTGTATACTATAGGGTGAAATTAGACTGAGGTAGCGTGCAGCATATATAAGGTTTAATCGAAGAATCAAACCTTACTCAGCGAAACTTTGGTCAACAAAATATAGCGAGTCTTGCTAGACAACACTTCATTCTGTTGGTACAAACTGCAGAACTTATGTCGGCGAGATAGACTGCGGTTATGAAACATGAATCAGATAATGAGAACATGCAGAGTGTGGAGGCCAGACTTGGGCCGACGGAGGGTAATTCTTGAGCCGCTTAGGTGTTTAGACCTGGACGCATGAGGCAGTCGCCACCAGTCGCTCACTAACACCTCCCAAGATGGATAAACATCTTCCAGTTGGGACAAGAGGCTAAAAGAGGCTCATGAAGGCGGACCATCATAGAATGTGGCAAACCTGAATCGGTTGAGTAGATCTCAGGTTGTGGCGGAGGGTCACATCTGCCCTGCTGGATTGTCGCGGCCCCTCAGAGAGCGCTGGAAGACCTACCAGAGGACCGAGAGATGATGAGGTCTTCATCAATAGCATTTGGAACACTGAGAGTAACGTTGGATCTCCTTCAGGGATCTTTTGGAGCATCGGCTTCTTCTTTGCTGGGACATGTTGGAACAGTACCGGTGCCTGCTGGAGCACCTTCACTAGTTGCTGATGCATCTGTAGTGAGTACTGCCTGGCAGGGCTTACCGGTCGATGATCCGTAGTGCATCATGAAGTACCGCCAGGAGATGCTGAAGTACCGTTATGATACAGAAGTGCACCGTCGGGACCTGCTAAAAGTACCGTTAGGATATCGCAGAGCACCGTCAGGATATCGCAGAGCGCCAAAAGCTGTTAAAGCATCGTCAGGCTATCGTAAAGCACAGCCAGGAGCTATTAAAGTACCATTAGGATATCGTTAAACACCGTCTGGAGCTGCTAGAATACCGTTAAGACATCATAAAGCACTGACAGGGGCTGCTAAAGCATCGTCAGGATATCGTAGAGCAACGCCAGGAGCTGCTCAAGCACTGTCAGGCTATCGTAAAGCGTTGCCAGGAGCTGTTAAAGTACCGTTAGGACATCGTAAAGCATCGCCAGGAGCTGCTAAAAGTACCGTTAGAGTAGCCAGAGTAAGGTCTGGTCTTTCTTTGTATGTGGTCAGGGCCTATCACAGTACCTCCCTGCCTGGGTTTGGAATTCCCCTCCTGGTCTTATAGCAGAGTTTATTCCCCTCTTTGTCATAGAACAGCGTCCATTCCCCTCCTGTCTTATCGTATCCTCCTTTCCCCACTTTGTCTCAGCGCAGAGTCCATTCCCCCAGTCTTATCGCCGAGTCCATTCCCCTCCTGTCCTAGAGCAAAATCCATTATACCTCCTTGTCTAAGGACAACTGGAACACCATCGAGTCCTTTTCCAGAATGGTCAGCAGCTGCCGCTTGTCGCTAAAGTGTCGTGCCTTGTGTTGATTGTCGCCTGTACTTGGCACAGCCAAGTAGGAGGAGCACGATGCGGTCATTCTCCCTGCTGGATGATGTGCAATATAGGAAAGATCTTAGATATACTTTAGTATAGCGACGAGTATCTATGATTGTCTTTGTTCAACGTACTTGCGTGGGAAGGTATTCCCCTCGCCGTAAATTAGATTTGCTCAGCTTAATTCTGGGTGGAAAGAGTGAGTAGCAACGTGGTTGTTAAACTTGATAGGTACCGGAAGAGCTGCATCTTCGGCTGACATCGTGTCGGTCGGCAGCGGGCAGCTTTTCCAGCCTTGAGCTGAGGTCGGAGCAGGGAAAAGAGCACCTAGGACGCACCGCATTCCTTGTGTGTTGCCTCGTGGTGTAGAGACTGCCGGCTGAAACGGGGCGGCTGTGATCCTGGAGATGGATTTTGGTGCTGAATTCGAGCAGTTTATGGCCTGTCATTCTCACTCTCCTCCACTGGTGTCCGGTAGTGGACCAAGTACCGCTTTGGGAAGGCCCGTTTAGGAGGACGAGGTCAAGAGGTTTGTAATATGGGAACGAGTTGACTGCAGTGTCTGGAAATACGGGGGTTTGAGGGACGTTCGTGCCACCATACGCCTGCGTAAACTGCCTTCTCTGTGTCTGGGGTGTGATGTGTGTGCATGATTGTCATTTTATGTCAGCGTTATTAAGATTCAATTCGCATCCAGTCATACACTCACACGAAACGTTATTAATGTTTTTGTATTGTTGTAGATCCTCTGTCTTTTTTTGTATTGAATACACGCTGATATGGATTTCTATACTCCTTAGAAACTTGGTCTGTTGTCTGATGAAGATGCCATCCAGGGTTTGTACACCTGATGCTGAGTGAGTAGTACACACGTAGGTGTCAGATTCTGTCGTTGTGACGTTGTAAATGTATCTGAGGGGGCCTACTGTTGCATCCATAGCACAACTAAAGTACCATCTGGGGCTATTAAAGTAACGTTAGGGAACCAGGAGTAGCGTCAGGACTTCCCAAAGCACCGTTGGGAACCTGCTGGAGCACCGTCAGGTCCCGCTTGAATCCCTAGGGCTTGCTGAAAGCTCTGCTCTGGAGCTCCTGCAGCGCCACTGGAGTTTGAAGAATTATCGTCTCTTTCTCGTGAAATGCTGTTAGGGACTTCTCGTTGACCGGTAGGAGCTACTGCAGCGGACTCATGGCCTACATCAGAAACCCACTTCTTAGATACCCTCAGGGCCTCGATACCCTCAGGGCCTCCTCCCGTTAGAACTTGTCAGGGATCTATCAGGGCCCACCACAGTGCCTCATGATATGAATAAGTGCTATTAGAACTTGCCAGGGCCTACTTCAGTACCTCATGATCTGCTGAAGTGATGATAGATCTTGTTAGAACCTTGTTTGAGCCTCCTTCAGTACCTCAGGATCTGCTAAAATGCGAATCGAGCATGTCAGAATACTGTTAGGGCCTACTTCAGTACTTCAGGACTCGCTGAAGGTCTGAAGCAGCCTGGTAGGATAAGGACCAGTCCATAAGAGCATGTTGGAGTCCCGACATCCCCTCCTCAGTAATTGAGGCCCTGCGAGTGATGGTGGTACCTGCATTACCTACTGCCAAAGACTGTTGAACAGTTTCAGGACACACACTTGTTTTTTCAGGACCTGATAGAGTATATTAGGGCTAGCTGTGGCACCTTCAGAGTCAGTTAGGGCATCCTTAGGACCGGTTAGGGCCCTCAGGGTCAGCTAGGGCATCCTCGAGGCCAAGGTAGGGCGCCCCCAGGGCCTGGAAGACCAGGGGCTGTGTTTCTCAAGCATAATGCTCCAGCACTGCTCATATAATGCCCCGCTTACTTTGACAGCAGTTGCTCTCCCTCACTTTGATACTCCATTATAATGGACGAGGCTCAGGAGAGGGAAGTGGCTCCGTATCTCTTTCATTTTGATTCTGTCCCAAGGTAATGTGCCTTAATGGAACTAATGTTCATTCCATTAATTGAATTGTGAGGAAGAATGGAAGACCCGACTAGAATGGACCCCTGATATTTTTTTTTTTTTTTTAAAGTGGTCCTCGATACGGCGTATGGACTCCTCTGGCTCTCGAGAACTTGAAAACGTAATGTACAAAAATACAAGTTGTGTGCACTTGGTAGTGAATACTGCGCGCGCGCGCGTGTGTGTGTGTGTGTGTGTGTGTGTGTGTGTGTGTGTGTGTGTGTGTGTGTGTGTGTGTGTGTGTGTGTGTGTGTGTGTGTGTGTGTGTGTGTGTGTGTGTGTGTGTGTGTGTGTGTGTGTGTGTGTGTGTGTGTGTGTGTGTGTGTGTGTGTGTGTGTGTGTGTGTGTGTGTGTGTGTGTGTGTGTGTGTGTGTGTGTGTGTGTGTGTGTGTGTGTGTGTGTGTGTGTGTGTGTGTGTGTGTGTGTGTGTGTGTGTGTGTGTGTGTGTGTGTGTGTGTGTGTGTGTGTGTGTGTGTGTGTGTGTGTGTGTGTGTGTGTGTGTGTGTGTGTGTGTGTGTGTGTGTGTGTGTGTGTGTGTGTGTGTGTGTGTGTGTGTGTGTGTGTGTGTGTGTGTGTGTGTGTGTGTGTGTGTGTGTGTGTGTGTGTGTGTGTGTGTGTGTGTGTGTGTGTGTGTGTGTGTGTGTGTGTGTGTGTGTGTGTGTGTGTGTGTGTGTGTGTGTGTGTGTGTGTGTGTGTGTGTGTGTGTGTGTGTGTGTGTGTGTGTGTGTGTGTGTGTGTGTGTGTGTGTGTGTGTGTGTGTGTGTGTGTGTGTGTGTGTGTGTGTGTGTGTGTGTGTGTGTGTGTGTGTGTGTGTGTGTGTGTGTGTGTGTGTGTGTGTGTGTGTGTGTGTGTGTGTGTGTGTGTGTGTGTGTGTGTGTGTGTGTGTGTGTGTGTGTGTGTGTGTGTGTGTGTGTGTGTGTGTGTGTGTGTGTGTGTGTGTGTGTGTGTGTGTGTGTGTGTGTGTGTGTGTGTGTGTGTGTGTGTGTGTGTGTGTGTGTGTGTGTGTGTGTGTGTGTGTGTGTGTGTGTGTGTGTGTGTGTGTGTGTGTGTGTGTGTGTGTGTGTGTGTGTGTGTGTGTGTGTGTGTGTGTGTGTGTGTGTGTGTGTGTGTGTGTGTGTGTGTGTGTGTGTGTGTGTGTGTGTGTGTGTGTGTGTGTGTGTGTGTGTGTGTGTGTGTGTGTGTGTGTGTGTGTGTGTGTGTGTGTGTGTGTGTGTGTGTGTGTGTGTGTGTGTGTGTGTGTGTGTGTGTGTGTGTGTGTGTGTGTGTGTGTGTGTGTGTGTGTGTGTGTGTGTGTGTGTGTGTGTGTGTGTGTGTGTGTGTGTGTGTGTGTGTGTGTGTGTGTGTGTGTGTGTGTGTGTGTGTGTGTGTGTGTGTGTGTGTGTGTGTGTGTGTGTGTGTGTGTGTGTGTGTGTGTGTGTGTGTGTGTGTGTGTGTGTGTGTGTGTGTGTGTGTGTGTGTGTGTGTGTGTGTGTGTGTGTGTGTGTGTGTGTGTGTGTGTGTGTGTGTGTGTGTGTGTGTGTGTGTGTGTGTGTGTGTGTGTGTGTGTGTGTGTGTGTGTGTGTGTGTGTGTGTGTGTGTGTGTGTGTGTGTGTGTGTGTGTGTGTGTGTGTGTGTGTGTGTGTGTGTGTGTGTGTGTGTGTGTGTGTGTGTGTGTGTGTGTGTGTGTGTGTGTGTGTGTGTGTGTGTGTGTGTGTGTGTGTGTGTGTGTGTGTGTGTGTGTGTGTGTGTGTGTGTGTGTGTGTGTGTGTGTGTGTGTGTGTGTGTGTGTGTGTGTGTGTGTGTGTGTGTGTGTGTGTGTGTGTGTGTGTGTGTGTGTGTGTGTGTGTGTGCATATAAGTATGTGCATGCGTACGCGTGTGTCTCTTAGGCATTTTCGTAAACACACAGGTGTTTCTGGTATTGTCTTTGAAATTACGCCATCCAAATGACTGTCATTGATTTAATCAGGTAGTTCTAGCAAAGCAGTCCACTCTGGTGTGATTTCTTTGTGATGTTTCTCAATGTATTTGGTGAGAGGTAATGATAAAATCTTAAAGGATTGACTGATTCTACCATTGACAATTATGCCACGGTTGGTTCATGAATCTGATTACAGTTTGGACGTCTTTTACGTACTTCTGAAGTTTGAAATCCTGTCAGCACAAATGTTCAGTGAATTGATTATGATGGGTCAGGTTGTGTCATGCTGTATAGGAAGATGTACTGATGTTTAATCATCATTTTCTCTGGCTCTTTTACATATTGGTATGAATTGTATTTTGGCATCATCAAAGCCGAGAGGTCCCTGTGAAAGACATCTTACTCTTTGTGAAAAGATTTGTCTTCGATGGGCGAGCTTGTGTACGAGTTGGTGGGGGTACATGGTCCGCTCACCCACTGATGATTGCTTGCCTTGGCATCATACACACTACAGCATCACGCGCTGACTGACACAGAAATCTAGCCATCATACATATTCATACACATACCCTTTTCGTGGCTTTCCTTCTACATTTCTCTGTGTTTTCTTGCATCTCTCTCCTTACCTCCATATTCGGTGTATGCATAAGAATGCAACCCATAGAATTTCTTTTATATATATATATATATATATATATATATATATATATATATATATATTTCTTTTTATACTTGATCGCCGTTTTCCGTGTTAACGAGGCAGCGCCAGGAACAGACGAAGAAAGGCCACATCCGCTCACCTCCATTCTGTGGCTTTCGTGTGTAATGTAGCGAAACCACGGCTCCCTATCCACAACCAGGTTCCACAGACCTTTCCATGGTTTTCCCAGGACGCTTCACATGCCCTGGTCCAGTCCACTGTGATAGCATGTCGACAAATCAGACCAGAGTGCTGATTTTTTTCCGTAATTGTTTCGACGTTTTCTACCACTTCCATCACATTTTGATTCACTAGAATACTGGGTCAGGGAAATGTGTTTAAAGTGGGCCAGGTTTCATGTATTCTGCTCTGTTCTCATGTCTATAACACAGCCAAAAAGATTTAGTTGAGTATTTTTAGATACACCCTGAAAATTCTCCTACTTCATTTTTTTTTTTCCCGAAGCACGAGTATCTCAAGACATTTATTGTTTTACTTGAAAAAGAAGAAATCAAACGAACGTATGATGTACTGATTCACACATAACGTACAGAACACCTGACCTTGAAATACTGTGAGTACGTTTCAAGTATTAGATTTGATCCTTGCCTGTTTTGATATAAAAAATGATTTTTTTTAGTTGGTGCTTGTAAGTGTCAAGCTTGTTTCCTGTCCTTTGTATTAGCGTCAAACTCAAACTTTGTGAATGATTAATGACTTTAAACACTTTAGAAAAGGTAAATGTAAAAACAAGAAGCTTCGTTGAATAATTTGTCTGAACTTCAAAGAAACTTCAGTTATTTTCGGAGGAAAATTACGAGCTGAGTTGTCGCTTGTGCAAGTGTTTGTGTTGCTTGTACATGACCGTATTGTTTTTCTCGTCAAAGTCTTCAGTTCGGAACAGAAATCCTCAAAGAGGCAAGTTGTGTGCACTTGGTAGTGAATACTGCGCGCGCGCGCGTGTGTGTGTGTGTGTGATATTTTATGCACATATACATGTAAATATACCCTCCAGTACAGTGATGTTCACGAGACACTGGTGGAAAGGGAAAGAAGACCCTCTCGTTAGAATTCATGTTTGCCGCTTTCCCGAATCAGGGTAAGTTCTTCAACGGAACGGCATTCCGTTTTCTACCTCCTATGATGTATGTACATTGATACGTATTTACTCCCAAGAATCTCCCATCGTCCTCAGATCTGAATCATAAATGCAGATTCTAGCGCCCAGATGCAAGCTAGGGCCAAGTTTCGTCAGATTTAACGTTGGAGTTCTGATTTAAATTTGAAATAAAGAAAATGGTCCATCATCGTGGCACGGCAGATGAGGCCACCTCCACCCACCCGTACCTGGGGGTGATGGGTGATCCCCAATTTACGGCGGCGGGAACTGTGTTATTTCCCCTCAAACGGGTTTACTAAACGAACGTGAAAAATGTAAAAGATATTCTCCGGTCACCATTTATTCCTTAATGGTCATCCAACACCCTCCAGCGCCTCCGTCAGCAACGTCCCGCCCTCGGCCAGGCCGTTAGTGGCTCGCCTTAGGTTCTGAAATGTGGGGAGAGCTATTTCCTTGTCACTCGATCTCGACCTCCTCCTCCCACCCCACCTCAGAGGGAAGCCATGGCTGCGCTTACGTGGGGTTCTCGTATGTTTCCTGGCGCCGCTAATAGGGAGGTCTTCACACCACTGTGCTGGGTTGTCCTGAGTGAATATTCTCACATCAGTGAGGCCACGGGCCTGGTCTCAGCTTGCGTCTGTATGCCACAGGCGTGTTTTTTCCATGAAATCCATTGTTCTTACTGAACTGTACTGGAGTGAGGAACCACAGAACTGCTGAATAGATTCCCGCCAACTATAACTGCCAATATGTACTTTGAGTAGGACACCAGGGTAGCGAGTTAACCCCAGGGAAGTGGGTTTCCATGCTCTTTTTTGCCTTGCAGAGTTGAGGTTTGGGACACAAGGACTGGAAGGAGACTGTCTGTAAGATGTACAGGGCTAGTATGTGTACTTGAGCTACCCCGTCAAAGTAAGGATGGACATAATGATGAAAGTCATATGGAATATACTTGATCTTATTTTACTTTCTTGGCATGTCATGAGCAACTCATTTGTATAGGAAATTGATCCTTAACCAAGATGCGCTCAAGGGTCATATTTCCTCTCTCTCTCTCTCTCTCTCTCTCTCTCTCTCTCTCTCTCTCTCTCTCTCTCTCTCTCTCTCTCTCTCTCTCTCTCTCTCTTCTCTCTCTGTCTATCTACCTCTTCTACTCATTTTAGGCATTTTGAAACTCATATAGAGTACAAAGGAATCTGAAGACGTATTATAAAGATATCTCTATTGAATATTTTTCCTTGTCTAAAACATATTGTCAGGTCATTATTCGGTTCATTGTTCTCTGAGGTACATTTCGTCCAGGCATCTCGCCAGAAACTTTTAACGTATCCCATAACTGTTAGTGCTCATGCATGTGTTCCCATCACCATGCAAAGAAATTTGTTCCAGACAGGAATAGCCCTATGAATATATTTCCAAGGTATTGCAGTATATATATATATATATATATATATATATATATATATATATATATATATATATATATATATATATATATATATATATATATATATGTTAGAGGTGGAAGGTTGGAGTGGAAAACATTTTGAACAATCGGGGCCTGAACATACAGGAGGGCGAAAGGCGTGCAAGGAATAGAGTGAATTAGAACGATTTGTTCACTGGGGTCACCGTGATGTCAGTGGATTGAACCAGGGCATGTGAAGCGTCTGGGGTAAACCATGGAAAGGTCTGTGGCGCCTGGATGTGTAAAGGGAGCTGTGGTTTCGGTGCATTACACTTGACGGCTAGAGACTGATCGTGAACAAATGAGGCCTTTTTTGTCTTTTCCTGGCGCTACCTCGCTGGTGTGTGTGTGTGTGTGTGTGTGTATGTGGGTGGGTGGGTGGGTGGGGGATGGGGGGAGTGCTATTTCATATGTTTCGGGGTGGCGACGGAAATGGATGAAGGCAGCAAGTATGAATATGTACGTGCGTATATATGTATGTTTCTGTGTATGTATACGTTGAAATGTATATGTATATATATGTGCATGTATGGGCGTTTATGTATATACATGTGTATGTGGGTGGGTTGGGCCATTCCTTGTCTGTTTCATTGCGCTACCTCGGTGACGCCGGAAACGGCGATTAAGTATAATGAAATAGTATATATATATATATATATATATATATATATATATATATATATATATATATATATATATATATATATATATATATTATGTTGAAGGCCGTTTCCCACGTTACCCAGGTAGCGCCAGGAACAGGCGAAGAAAGGCCGCATCCGCTCACACTAGTTCTCTATCTGTTATACGTAATGCACTGAAACCACAGCTCCCCATCCACGACCAGGCCCCTCAGACCCTTCCATGGTTTACCCCAGACGCTTCACATGCCCTGGTTCAGTCCATTGAAAAGTATGTCGACCCCAGTATACCACATGATTCTAGTTCACTCTATCTTTTGCATGCGTTTCACCCTCCTGTATGTTCAGGCCCTGATAGCTTAAAATCTTTTTTACTTCATCCGTCCATCTCCAATTTGGTGTCCCACTTCTCCTTGTTCCCTCCACTTCTGACACATATATCTTCTCTGTCAACCTTTCCTCACTCAGTCTCTCCATGTGTCCAAACCATTTCAGCACCTCATTTTGTGCTCTCTCAACCACAATCTTTCTGTTACCACACAACTCTCTTGCCCTTTCATTATTTACTCAATCAAACCACCTCATTTCCAACACATCCACCCTCCTTCGCAAAGCCTTTAACATTGCTGCGATTGCTATTCCTTCAAGTGTATATATATATATATATATATATATATATATATATATATATATATATATATATATATATATATATATATACATATTTTTTTTCCATACTGTTCGCCATCGCCCGCGTTAGCAAGGTAGCTTTAAGAACAAAGGACTAAGCTTTGAGGGAATATCATCACTTGGCACCCTTCTCTGTTCCTTCTTTTGGAAAAATAAAAACGAGAGGGGAGGATTTCCAGCCACCCCCCCTCCCTCCCTCCCCTTTTAGTCGCCTTCTACGACACCCAGGAAATACGTGGGAAGTATTCTTTCTCCACTATCCCCTGGAATATATATATATATATATATATATATATATATATATATATATATATATATATATATATATATATATATATATATTATCCCTGGGGATAGGGGAGAAAGAATACTTCCCACGTATTCCCTGCGTGTCGTAGAAGGCGACTAAAAGGGAAGGGAGCGGGGGGCTGGAAATCCTCCCCTCTCGTTTTTTTTTTTATTTTTTTTTTTTTTTTTTTCCAAAAGAAGGAACAGAGAAGGGGGCCAGGTGAGGATTTCCCTCAAAGGCCCAGTCCTCTGTTCTTAGCGCTACCTCGCTAATGCGGGAAATGACGAATAGTATGAAAAAAAAAAAAAAAAGAAAAAAAAAAAAAATATATATATATATATATATATATATATATATATATATATATATATATATATATATATATATATATATATCTTTCTTTCATACTATTCGCCATTTCCCGCGTTAGCGAGGTAGCGTTAAGAGCAGAGGACTGGGCCTTTGAGGGAATATCCTCACCTGGCCCCTTTCTCTGTAGCGGTTAGCGCTCCTAATCGTGACGCATTCACAAGCCTCTTAGGGTCGATCCCACAGGTTCGAATACTGGTCGCGGCAGTCGTTCCAAAGTCAACCCAGCTGTTCATCCACCCGTAGGGGTTGGTCGATAAAACGAGTACTTGCTCAGGCTAGGATATATATATATATATATATATATATATATATATATATATATATATATATATATATATATATATATATATATATGCATCACAATATGTCGTTATTGTTGTCTTTGTCCTTTGGTGATGTGAGAACTTCTCTTCCTGGCAGCCAGGGTGGGTTTGGATCAGTCTGGTCGAAAGATATGTTCAGCCATACCAGAGAGCGTTGATAATTGCCTCAACAGTACCACAGCCAAGTACAGCTGACCAACACAGTTTGAGGAGTTGGCTTTCTTGATTACTGATGGATTTTTATTCGAGCTTGTCAGTGTTATGTGCCGGTGATGGCAGAGCGCAGTCGCTGGAGCTGGTCTCTGCTGTTGGTCGTTATGTGGCTCACTCACGGTTAAGTAATTAATATTCAACAGTTACATCATAACCAAGCGATTAACGCAGAAGTTTGTACGGTACGAGTATTATCAGTGGAACTTCATTAGCCTTAAGATTCAGTGAGAAAGTAGTAATAATGCTACGATGTTTTATGCCACCGACAGTCTTCAGATGATGGAGGAGTTGTGCTATCACCATCATCATCATCACCATCATTATCATTATTATCAATATCATTATCATCATCGTCATCATTACTGCGATACCGCTGCTGGAGCGTCGCCGTCCCTCACAGTTACCGGGAAGTAAGGTTCGAGACCCCACGCGGAGCAGCACGTGTCTCGTATTATCTGTGAGCGGCGGGTCGAGCCATGGTAATAACTGTGCCGGCGGCTACACACACGCACATATCAGGCTGTGTGCGCACGCAGTAAGAACCTGATGACGAACATAACTGATGTTGTAAGTTCGACAGTCGTATAAGATCGTCAGATGTCATCACACGTTAGCATACGTACACCTGTGGACTCGCTTGATTAATCTTCCTCCGTCAGGTGGCTCTCTGGCAGGCTGGGTCCGGAGCACCAGGGAGGCAAGGGAGTGGCCAGTGTACGGTATTCGGGCAAGTAGAAATCTCCTGAAGATATTTTGCTTACTGCTGTAGTGCCTCAGGCTGTGTGGTGGGAGTGGTAGCTCTTGTGATGGTGAGAATCGGGACGGCCTGCGTGAGGCGTGTTATAGTCGTGTGTGTGTGTCTGCAGGTGTGTGCAACATGGCTCCCAGCAGTGCGCTACACCTGCCACCTCCCCGCACCTCGTGCTAGGCCAAGATTCAGCCCTCCAGGACAGAGGGAACCAAAGGACGATTTTTAGTGACGAAGTGTTAAGTGTGATTCGTGACTGACACACAGTAACTACCCTGCAAATGGTTAACGCTGAGGAAGCTTTTTCCCACTAGCGTACTACTCACCACCCAGTGTCGACCTACCATGACGCTGTCGTTAGCCCACGTGCGTCGCTCCATGGTGGAGGTACCTCGCACGACGTCTGGTTCGCTGGCTGTTGACACCAGGTTAGCGTCTACCACGATAAGCATTGGAGGGTTTTAACATAAGATGACCTAACCCTCCTTACGTGTCCTTCCCCGAAACCTTGACCTTGGAGCCAACATGGAGCCATTTATATATATATATATATATATATATATATATATATATATATATATATATATATATATATATATATATATATATATATATCATTATATGGTATAATGGAACCATGGATGCGAAAGTGAGTCATAAGGTGAGGGAGGGGGCGAAGGTTCTGGGAGCGATGAAGAATGTGTAGAGAGAACGTTATCTCGGAGAGCACAAATGGGTATGTTTGAAGGAATAGTAGTTCCAACAATGTTATATGGTTGCGAGGCATGGGCTATAGATAGGGTTGTACGGAGGAGGGTGAATGTGTTGGAAATGAAATGTTTAAGGACAATATGTGGTGTGAGGTGGTTTGATCGAGTAAGTAGTGAAAGGGTAAGAAGGATGTGTTGAAGTAAAAAGAGTGTGGTTGAGAGAGCAGAGGAGGGTGTGTTGAAATGGTTCGGACATATTGAGAGAATGAGTGAGGAAAGGTTGACAAAGAGGAAATATATGTCAGAAGTGGAGGGAAGAAGGGGAAGCGAGAGACCAAATTGGAGGTGGAAGGATGGAATGAAAAAGATTTTGAGCGATCGAGGCCTGAACATACAGGAGAGTGAAAGGCGTGCAAGTAATAGAGTGAATTGGAACGATGTGGTATACCAGGGATGATGTGCTTTCACTGGATTGAACCAGGGCATATGAAGCGTCTGGTGTAAACCATGGAAAGGTCTATGGGGCCTGGATGTGGAAAGGGAGATGTGGTTTCGGTACATTACACATGACAGCTAGAGACTGAGTGTGAACGGATGTGGCCTTTTTAGTCTGTTCCTGGCGCTGCCTCGCTGTAGGGAGAGGGGAGGATGCTTTTTTTCATGTGTGGTGGGGTGGCGACGGGAATGGATAAAAGCAACGATTATGAATATGTACATTTATATATATGTATATGTCTGTGTATGTATATGTATACGTTGAAATGTATATGTATGTATATGTGCGGGTGTGGGTTGGGCCATTTCTCGTCTGTTTCCTTGGGCTACCTCGCTAACGCGGGAGACGGCGATTAAGTATAATACATGAATAAATAAATAAATAAATGTATATATTTTTTGTTCATGCAATTTCGCCTGTTCCCGCGTTAGCGAGCTAGCATTAAAAGAGGACTGAGCCTGAGAGGGATTATCCTCACTTGGCCCCTTTTTCTGTTCCTTCTTTTTGAAAACTGAAAAACGGAAGGGGAGGATTTCGAGCACCCCGCCCCCTCCTCGTTTAGTCGCCTTTTATGACACGCAGGGAATACATGGGAAGTATTCTTTTTCCCTTATCCCTATAGATAAAATATATATATATATATATATATATATATATATATATATATATATATATATATATATATATATATATATATTGTTGGAAAGGATCACAATTTTGCGCGTGATCAAGATATTCTTATGAGTCCACGGGGAAAATGAAACACGTTAAGTTCCCAAGTGCACTTTCGTGTAATAATCACATCATCAGGGGAGACACAAGAGAGAAATATAAGTCAGTTGAAATACATCATAGAGACGATGTATATCAACTGACTTATATTTCTCTCCCTGGTGATATGATAATTACACGAAAGTGTACTTGGGAACTTATTGAGTTTCATTTTGCGCGCGGACTCATAGGAATATATATATATATATATATATATATATATATATATATATATATATATATATATATATATATATATATATACATACGTGTATGTGCGTATATATGTGTATGTGAGTAGATGGGTCTTTCTTCATCTGTTTCCTGGCGCTACCTCGCTGACACGGGAAGCTGCGATCAAGTATCATAAAAAGAAAATATACGTATATATTAGTGTGTGTGTGTGTGTGTGTGTGTGTGTGTGTGTGTGTGTGTGTGTGTGTGTGTGTGATTGCTGTTTGTGTAACGGGGGGAGAGTTTTACGCTTTGTGTTGCCCTTTCTTGTAACCCTGTACATATTTATATGTCATATGTCTGCACTCTCATGTGTGTATACACACACACACACACACACACACACACAGCCAGCCTGAGCCAGACACCTACTATATCGACCAGCCCCGAGGGGAGGATGAATACCTGGTTTGGGTGTGGGTCACCTACTGCGCCCAGACACAAAGAGAGAGGAAGAAGGAGAGAGAGAGAGAGAGAGAGAGAGAGAGAGAGAGAGAGAGAGAGAGAGAGAGAGAGAGAGAGAGAGAGAGAGAGAGAGAGAGAGAGAGAGCCTGTTCCCAGACTCACCCTGCAAGAGTCAAGGAATCATCGTCATGTTTTAGCGTATCAAGTGTTGCTTCAGGTAGTCCTCCTTGTGGCGGTACACGGACGGTGTGGGGGAGGGAGTGATGGATGATGACCACCGCCACCACCGCCAGCAGCCACACTCCCTCCCCGTGACCTGCGTGCAGCGTACAGGGATCCCGGAGGCGCTCAGCTGAGGATACAGGAGCCGTGAGGAGCACGTGCGCCCTCCCGGTCACCTGGCCCCTGCATGTGGTAGTAATCCGCGGGTGGAAATGGCGACAAATGGCGCGGCCCATTTTGGGAATTGTCCCAAATTAGGGATCCTGTTTTTGGATCTTGTATGATAGCTGCAAATAACGCCGCGGACGTCATTGTGGATCAGTCAGCCAGCCGTACGGTCGACTCCGGAGCTGGTGTTGGTCGTGTGGGTATATGGGAATATCTAGATACAGCAGAGAGGGCATTAGGATGATCATCGCGAAGGGAAGTATGATAATATATCGTTGATGGGAAATGATTTTGACGCGGAGGCTGCGAGAGAGGTGTGTGTACGAGTGAGGAATTCTCATACTGAGTTACTGGCCTCGCTGTAGGTGGTGTAGTAGCGTTTGTGTTGCTTTGCTAATGTACAGAGCCATACCAGTGCAGGGAACCCCTCGACAGATCGAGTGTCCTAGGTATGATAACTAGGGAGCGATACTGGTCTTGGGTTGCGATGGTAGATTTTACCTGGAGCTGCGGTACTTTCCTAGTACTTGGATGGTTCGTACTAGTGTGTTTTTATACCTACGTTGGAGGTATTGTCTAAGTTCACAGGTGCGTTCATGGTGCTTAACGAGTGTTGTTCCGCTACTGGTGACGTACTCTTGTTCGTGCTGGGCCTTTCTGGTTGAGTCCGGGCGCTCTACTGGCATTGAGGTACTTTTATAGTGTTGGGAGCTCTGATAATGGTGCTCCAATAGAGTCTGGATGCTCTGCTAGTGCTGAGGTCGCTCTGATACACCACTAGCACTTGGGTACTCTACTAGCATTAGGGGGAGCTCTGATAATGGTGCTCTAATAGAGTACGGTTACTATACTAGCACTCGGATGTTCTACTAGTCGTAGGGATAGTGGTAGTTTCAGGGCGCTCCTCTGCTGGTGTTGGGGTGTTCTGCAAGCGACCAGGTTGTACACTAGCGCCTCAGGACTCCGCCAGTGTTGAGATTACTCCGGAGTTGCAGTCATGCACTGTTGGTGATAGGGTTGTTGTTCACCACTTCAAAGCGGTGTATCGCTCGCTGCTTAGGAATGACTGATGTTGCTGTGGTGGAGTCGTGGTGTTCTGCTACCTGGTTTTACGTTGGTTCGTTTGTGACACAAGTGCCATGTTCCCGTAATGCAATGTGGACGATCAGAATAGAATAAAGCTGGGATGCTGTGCTCGTGTCTGTAAGCTTGGTTGATGCTGGGGTGTGGGGTACGTTACTAATTCAGGGGTAGTGCATTAGTGTTCCGGTACTGTTGGTAAAGCAGAGATGCTCTGTGAGAGTTGTTGTGCATTACTGAAGTGATGGGGGGTGCTTTGCTAAAGCAGGGTGAGCTGTCTGTTTGTGCTTGTATACGCTATTAGGTTTATTGTGCTATTGTAGCGCTAGAGCGCTCTGTTAGTGCTCGGGTGTTCTGCAACTGTTAGTGTTTGATATTGCTTGAATGCTTCCCTGCCCTTAAGTTGCTTATATTGATATTTGGCTGCTAAATCACCCCTTTTGATGAAGAGGTTTTATACTGATGCTAGAATGCTTTCATAGTGCTTGAGTGCTTTACTAGCGCTAGGGTGCTCTACTGGTGCTAGGGCGCTTTCATAGTGCTTGAGCACTCCACTGATGCAGGGTGCTCTCGTAGCGCTTGAGTCTCTGACTAGCGCTAGGGTGCTCATATAGTGCCTGAGTGCTCTGCCAGTGTTAGGGTGATTTCATGGTCCTTGAGTGCTCAGCTAGCCGTAGAGTGCATTATTCCTGTGGCGTGTCGTTACTGCAGGGGTCTTGTACAATCGCGTGGGTGATTAATTACTTCGCTGGTGCTCTGCCTGTGTACATGTGCTACACTGGTGTAATGGTTACCTCACGAGTTCTTGGTTACGTAACCTGTGTTCAAGTGTTCTGCTGAGACTAAGAAGCTGTGGCTAGTTGTGGGGTACCTCGCTAATGCTGGGATGTGTTTGTGATGGTTGGGGGTGAGGTGGCTTGCTGTTGCTAGGGTGCTGTAGTGCTGCACAAGAGCAAGGGGTGAGGGGTTCAAAGTACTAAGTTCTCTGGCAAAGGCAGATGACCTGTGGTCGCTGGGTGGGGTCTGGGTGGAGAGGGAAGGAGCGGGGGGGGGGGGGGGGGATGTGGCATGGTGGTGGTGGAGGTTGACCAAAGTGACCGCCCTGGGTGGGGGAGGGGGTTGTGGGGAGTTGGTATGGAGGGGTCATAAAGCTATATGAAGACGGAAATTCTGTGTGTGTGTGTGTGTGTGTGTGTGTGTGTGTGTGTGTGTGTGTGTGTGTGTGTGTGTGTGTTGACCTCCTTGGTTGGATGGGTGCCACGTTTGGTGATGAGTGCACTGGCTTGATTGGTCCGAACGATCGTCTCTCTCAGGCTCTTGAAACGAAGAGTACAGCCTCGAAGGAACAGTGCTACAGAGGGGGAATAAATCACACGTAATCAGGAGTAAGGAGTACTAATGGCAACGGGGTGGGAGGAGTGTGTGGAGCCAGAGGTGGGTTATACCTGGGCAGTGATGATGGCGGATAAGAAGATATGAATGAGGTGTCAGGGAGCAGCGATTGTGTGTCCCTCAGCCTCCTGCGACAACCACCGACCCCAGACACTCACTACCTGCCTTGCCTGCGCCGCCCCACCGCTGCCAGGAGAGCAGGTGAAGGAGGTCAGCGCCAGGGAGAAGGAGACGGGGAGGGCGAGATGGTGAGGCGAGGGAGAAATAAGAGGAAGGCGAAAAGCGGAAGGGGGGCGTGAGATGGAGGAGGAATGGAGGAAGGTGAAGGTCAGCACAAGGAAGAAGCTGAAGACTTGGAAGGAGAGTAAGTGAAGGGGAGCAATAAATGAGGGTACGGAGAGCAGTAGGAGGGAGGAGGAAAATATGAAGGATTACATGGGAGTACATGAGAGAGCCAGACAGCAGAAGACCTCAAGGTCTACGACGAGGTTCTCTACTGCAGGACAGTTATAGTATCGTACATGACCGACAGATGTAGAGGGTATGAAGAGAGTAAAACAGAGGGGAGAGAGAGAGAGAGAGAGAGAGAGAGAGAGAGAGAGAGAGAGAGAGAGAGAGAGAGAGAGAGAGAGAGAGAGAGAGAGAATAGTGCAAGATGGGAGAAAATAGATGGTGTTGGTTGTGGTGGGGTACGTACGTCGTGGCCGGTGACAGTGTAGGCGGTCAGGAGACAGTAGGTGGAGGTCCAGCGACCCGGGCATTAATTAACCTTGCTTAAACCTTCGCCCGGCCCGGGCCACGGAATCCTACCCACAGTAGGTAGGACCAGGGTATTGTGGGGGTATTGCTGTACTGTGGGAGTGTTATAGTTTTGTTATAGTTTTGTTATAGTTACTGTATGTTTACGGAAGTATTATATTGTGTGGCAGTACTGCAGCTTATGAGTAAATTGTAGTTTTGTTTAATAGATCTGATGTTTATGTCGAGGACGATTTGACGTATGGGATACACGAAAATGTAGTATTTTGTGTGTCTGTGTCACTCTCCTTGTTCTGTCTTCCTCAACCCGAACATAAATGTTAAGATTCTGTGAACCATTTATAATCACCACGACGCGTGGTATTACCAACTGCTGATTAGAATGAAGGTTTTCTAGTAAAGCTGCGCACTTGTATATTGCTGCTGATTGGCAGAATATCAAGACAGAAATGTTAAGGTTAATGTTTGCTGGTCGGCTTGGATGTTATCACCACACGCAACCAACAGAAATATCAGATTTTCCAAAGAACTGACGTTGAAATTTGTTATACCAACTGTCTTCTGCTCAGCAGACATGGCCCAGTGATTGCCATCACCAGGGTCTAATATTCTCAGCAGACATGGCCATGTAGTTCTCGGCGTCTTGTGCTGCGTAGATAATCACCTTGCGTTAGGAGCCGTAATTACAGTAGTTAAAGCCAAATAATCTATAATACGAACGGCCACATTGCAAACAGATAGACATTGTTATCAGCAGCACGGCCGAAGGATTCACGTGACTTAGCTGTGCATTTTATAAGTCATCTTTCAGTACCTTGCCACACCAATAGCCACATATGAAAAAAAAATGGACATTGAATTCAGTAAATGGCCTTATATGTTGTAACCATTAAAAGTCCTGGAGGGTTTTGAGAAGCATTTCAGCCTCTCTTCTCTCGCTTCTTGAGAATGACGTTGTAAACATAGAGCCTGTACAAAGGTACGGGTCTTCATCTGTCCGTCTCCTCCTTGGTTTCCCCAGCGAGCGCTCGGCGGTAGCCCCTGCCTTTTGGCAAAATGCCGTCGTACTCACTCGATAGTACCTCTTCTGGCCGCTCCTGACACGTGGGTCCTGTCACACTTTCTTTGTTCCCCGTCCTCTTCATACAGACGAACCGTTTCATGACACCCTGGTCGGTTCTCTCGGTCAGACTGCGCTTGGTGCCGCACGGTAACACTCATCTGGTTTACTCTGTTCGGTGCTGATCACTAAACTTGATCAGATACGAAGAAATACTAGACCATTCACAGACCCAGAATACTTCTCGCCAAGAAACTATAAACTCTAGGGAGATCGAACACAAGTTTTCAGAATACTAGAAATTTTCAGTTAATCATACTATAATTTCTTCACGTTAGAGATTCACCAAATAGTAATAGCGGTATGGAATTGGATTATCTATTTTTTCAGGTGTAGAGGTGTAGGACAGTGGAATGAATTACCGACAGATGTTTCCAGTGCAAAGGATGTCAATGTTTTCAGATAAAGACTCGGCAAATACTTGTCATATCTCTTACCAGTAGATGCCTCTTGTTTCAAAAAAAGAACGAAAAACTCAGTGTATCATTTCACAAAAAAATTTCTGTATGAGATTTGTGCATCCTTTCTGGAGAACTCCGTTGCAGTCAGGGTCGGGAGACTTCTTCCGTTCACGCTATCCTACAAAATTCCCATTGCAGTATACTTTCTCCATGCCACATAGTGTTTCTCTCTCTCTCTCTCTCTCTCTCTCTCTCTCTCTCTCTCTCTCTCTCTCTCTCTCTCTTGCTGTTATGGCAGAGGGAATGGTGAGTGGGAAGATGCCTTCTGATTTACCACCCTGTATCTTCCATAAATAAGATTACGACCTCAGAACGCTACTACATGTGTTGCTGCTGATAACCTCCAACCATTAGGTCTCGTGTTATCTGTCCTTCCTGTGTACTTGCTCTTACATATAATTCTGTGTGGTCAACTTGCCTCACACCACGTACTGTCGTCAAACATTTCATTTCCAACTGTACAACATTGTCGGGACTACCAAATATCACACACACACACACACACACACACACACACACACACACACACACATATATATATATATATATATATATATATATATATATATATATATATATGAAAGGTTGCATTATCTGTATCCCTGTGGATGTAAATTATCACGAGAGCGCTCTGATTTTAGTGTTTCATGTTACTTGTGGTTACCATCATATTCCTGAATCTCTTGTTCTTTTTGTGATTTATGTACACACACACACACACACACACACACACACATGGCGAGATTCTGTGCCCGATGCCTCTCCTTCCCACACCACCACCACAATAACAACACTCCCAGATCAATTATAAATTCCCTCTAGTCTGCAGGGATTTACCACCGGCTCCTCGACTGTCAGTATATCCCCAGAGAAAAGATAGAAAAAAAAAATCTGTGGAAATTCGGGCCATAAACCCTCATTTTCAAAGGCGTCCGTGATGAATTGACACCCACGACCAAACGCGCAGTATTGCCCGACAGAATATTCATAAGAAGCAGTCATAAACTCCGAAACAGTCCTGCGGGGGATTCAAAAGGATATGAAAATCACAAAAGGCACGTTAGCGCATCGGAATCCTCTCCATTTACGCAATAGAAGCATTAAATCGTTTTCCAATGTATACAAGGCAGTAATGATGATTCTAAAAAGTGTTTGAGTATTGAGCGTAGTGACGTTTATGGTGCTATATACCTGGAGTGGACGTATATATGCCAACACCAGTATCTGTTTCAGGGGCTGGCGGACGGCGGTGGTGGCGGCGGCTGCTGCCCGTCTGTGTGGCAGGCAGGCAGGCCGGGTGGCTGGCTGGACCTTACCGCGCCGCACACGCCGGCCGTCCTCGACCATGGACGGGCGGACCCGTGATTCACCCCTTTAGGGCGACGTATATGGCAGTGCTGGCTCCATGTACACGGTGACCGTGCCCAGCCATGGAGAGCGTGTGAGGCCCTTATTTATGGTGGCGTATATGTACATACATGCTCGCCTCTTGTACGCGGTGGGCGTGTTCTACGGGAGGGGGGAGGAGGACGTTTCAACCCTTTCAGGGCGGTGGCGTTTGCACTTAGTTCCGTCCCGAGGTGTACATGAAACGTATACACTCCTCGTTATCATGAAGGAGCCCATCCACTGCCCTCTGGCACGGTAGCACACGTGCACTTGATGATGATACCAGCACACACAGGATGCCTTCTGTTCGCGTTTCTCAACATGATGGTAGTTACTGACCCCTCGAGCGACACACGCGTGCTCCCGGCGCAGGAGGGTCGCTGGCCTCGAGATGACGAGACGTAGTGGTACACCTTGAGTGGTTGGGGGTGTGTGGCCCGCGGCAGGTTATACCACCTGTGTAACACGAATGCCGGGCGCGAGTGTGAAGAGGTGGAGCTGTTAACGTTACTGGTGCGTCGTGTGCAGGAGTGGTGCTGGGAGGACGGGTCGGTGAGAGAGGAGGCTGTTGTTGTTATGAGCCTTAGTATGTCTGGTTGTACACCGCACTGGGGGAGCGGGGGGTTAAGGTGTTTGCTCATGTCTCACTCTGGCTGGTTAGGTTTACCAAGATAATGACTTCACTCTTTCCACCTCCTTCCTCCTAACTGTGCCCATCCCCTCTCTCTCTCTCTCTCTCTCTCTCTCTCTCTCTCTCTCTCTCTCTCTCTCTCTCTCTCTCTCTCTCTCTCTCTCTCTCTCTTCTCTCCTACCCCTCGTTGACTCAGCCGCCCCCCCTCGCTCGCCGCTTATGCGGCCTTACGCACCCCACTGCTGAAGCCTCTCACCATCATTTTAACCTCAGACACCACTCCATGATATGTCGTCCCCCTCAGCTCCAGATTTCTCCTGCTACTCACTCTCAGACATCTGTTCTCTCACGATCTCAGATCTCTCATCACAGCCATACATCTCAGACGCAGACTTTCCTCCACATGTTACCCTCAGAAATCTCTCTCTCCTTACCAGAGATCCTCCTCCTCCACCTACTCCTGTGTTACCACTCCAGACGTCACGTCACTCTGGCTCATTACCCTTCAGCATTTCCCCTCGCGCTCTCCACCAGCACCGTCACCAGCCCGCGCCACCAACACCATCGCCACTTAGGTTCTCCATGATAGTCAGCTGGTAACTTCTTTCCGATATTAAAAACTCCATTAGCACCAGCAGGACCACGCTGCTCCCTTTCGTATCCGCTGACGCAGTCTTCAGTCGCTCCATACGTCCGCTGCCACCATCTCTACGACAGACTGTGGACCATCTGGACACCCACTGCATCACGCCTCCACGTTTCTGTCACGTCAACACATTTTGACTACGTCGTGCTTCCGTCTTGTTCCACCCTGTATCCTTCACGATCCTTCCCTAACCTCCCCACCTTCCACTCTCCCCTACTCCCGTCCCTCGGACGATAAGGGGTGAGGATGAACAAGCGCTAACACCTGCCACACCACAATATTACGCTCCCGTAACCCTTGCATGTCGTCAGGCGAGGTAGGGTCCTCCCCATGACAGTGGAGC
>NC_092234.1:33271702-33316702 GCF_036320965.1 Panulirus ornatus | reverse complement strand
AGATTGAGCTTTGGTGAGGAGAGGAAGAGTAAATAGATAAGAAGGACGAAGGTATAATGGGAAGGACAGGGTGAGGTAATACGCGTCAGTGCTTCCTTGGAGGAGCGTGCGGGGATGTGTACAGATGGTCGGGGTAGGGAGAAGTGTACATGGACAACACTGCTGGTGTACGAGGAGTTATGTGATGTGTATCTGTTGTAATGCATTATATATATATGCTGACTGAAGACACACGAGGCGAGGGAGGGAGGGAAGGTGCCGGGGTAGGGGGTTGGAGGGAGGAGATGAAAGCTGGGGAATCTCTGAGACTGAGAAACACTTACAAAGTCCGAGGCAAACTGTGACACATCTTACCGAGCCAGCACCACAGGGCTAGGACAGTGTCAAGTCGAACCTGTCTCTAAGGTCGGGTTCACCATCAGATGTCTGGGAGAGGTATGACTTAAGGCATTCCGTATTTGCCTCCATACTCCCGCGGGTCCTTCAGTTGTTGTGTGTTGGCGCATCCGATTCCTGGGAAACTGTCGAAGACGCAACGATTGGAAGCGATTTTGATCTTGTGTTTATTCCAACATTAGGAGTGGTTTCCCGCATCTCCCCCAAAAGAAAATCAACCTAGGTGGATCCATACTTTGGGATATATCATCGATTATGGCTTCTCGGGCGAGTGAAATATGACATTTTTGAGGTACGTCGTGGAAGCTGGCACTCCCTATATCTCACCACGGGGATATGAACCATGATGACGGCCGCATGGAGGGTGGATAGCGGCGTGGGGCGTCAGGGCGGCGGTTGGCGGCGGCGGCGGCTGGCGGCGGCGGCCGTGGTGGCGGTGATGGTGATTCCTGCCACGGCTGCCTGGGGCCCCGGGATTGACACCTTATGCTAATAGCTGGAGTGTGTGTACTGAGCATTAATGATATTAGAAAATCGTGCAATCACTAAAATGGGGGGGGATCGATCCGGTGTTGTCGTCTGGGTGGGTTTCCTTGGCCGGCCCGCCAGTAAATGGTCTGATGGTTGATGTTTTGTTTGAAGAAGCTGCTGCAAAATGTTGCTGGGTAACTAATTCATGTACGCTGGTACAGTTCTAGAAGTAAACAAAGGGGTAACTGAATTTATAACCAGGATTCATCCATGGGAAATACAAAATGTGTGTCGACTTCAAGTAATCATTTTTTTTTCTTCATGTAAGTAATGATTTAACGTGTCAATTTTGCAACCATTTTTCAACCGCCTTGCTTTGGAAAGTGGGGAGATACTGAGAACTCTCTCAGTAGTTTTAAGGTTATTGACAATTAGGAGGCGATATAGAGAGGAGGTTGATTCATGATAGATGGGACCACGGCCAAAACTGATACGTTTCATGCCTCTACACCTACATGATTCATGCCTCTACACCTACATTATTCATGCCTCTACACCTACATTATTCATGCCTCTACACCTACATTATTCATGCCTCTACACCTACATTATTCATGCCTCTACACCTACATTATTCATGCCTCTACACCTACATTATTCATGCCTCTGCACCTACATTATTCATGCCTCTACACCTACATGATTCATGCCTCTACACCTACATTATTCATGCCTCTACACCTACATCATTCATGCCTCTACACCTACATCATTCATGCCTCTACACCTACATTATTCATGCCTCTACACCTACATTATTCATGCCTCTACACCTACATTATTCATGCCTCTACACCTACATTATTCATGCCTCTACACCTACATTATTCATGCCTCTACACCTACATTATTCATGCCTCTACACCTACATTATTCATGCCTCTACACCTACATGATTCATGCCTCTACACCTACATTATTCATGCCTCTACACCTACATCATTCATGCCTCTACACCTACATCATTCATGCCTCTACACCTACATCATTCATGCCTCTACACCTACATCATTCATGCCTCTACACCTACATTATTCATGCCTCTACACCTACATTATTCATGCCTCTACACCTACATGATTCATGCCTCTACACCTACATTATTCATGCCTCTACACCTACATTATTCATGCCTCTACACCTACATTATTCATGCCTCTACACCTACATTATTCATGCCTCTACACCTACATTATTCATGGCTCTACACCTACATCATTCATGCCTCTACACCTACATTATTCATGCCTCTACACCTGCATTATTCATGCCTCTACACCTACATGATTCATGCCTCTACACCTACATTATTCATGCCTCTACACCTACATTATTCATGCCTCTACACCTACGTTATTCATGCCTCTACACCTACATTATTCATGGCTCTACACCTACATCATTCATGCCTCTACACCTACATTATTCATGCCTCTACACCTGCATTATTCATGCCTCTACACCTACATTATTCATGCCTCTACACCTACATTATTCATGCCTCTACACCTACATTATTCATGCCTCTACACCTACATTATTCATGCCTCTACACCTACATTATTCATGCCTCTACACCTACATTATTCATGCCTCTACACCTACATTATTCATGGCTCAACACCTACATTATTCATGGCTCTACACCTACATTATTCATGCCTCTACACCTACATTATTCATGCCTCTACACCTACATCATTCATGCCTCTACACCTACATTATTCATGCCTCTACACCTACATTATTCATGCCTCTACACCTACATCATTCATGCCTCTACACCTACATCATTCATGCCTCTACACCTACATTATTCATGCCTCTACACCTACATTATTCATGCCTCTACACCTGCATTATTCATGCCTCTACACCTACATTATTCATGCATCTACACCTACATTATTCATGCCTCTACACCTGCATTATTCATGCCTCTACACCTACATTATTCATGCCTCTACACCTATATTATTCATGCCTCTACACCTACATTATTCATGCCTCTACACCTATATTATTCATGCCTCTACACCTACATTATTCATGCCTCTACACCTATATTATTCATGCCTCTACACCTACATTATTCATGCCTCTACACCTATATTATTCATGCCTCTACACCTACATTATTCATGCCTCTACACCTTCATTATTCATGCCTCTACACCTATGTTATTCATGCCTCTACACCTACATTGTTCATGCCTCTACACCTACATTATTCATGCCTCTACACCTATATTATTCATGCCTCTACACCTACATTATTCATGCCTCTACACCTACATTATTCATGCCTCTACACCTACATTATTCATGCCTCTACACCTATATTATTCATGCCTCTACACCTACATTGTTCATGCCTCTACACCTACATTATTCATGCCTCTACACCTATATTATTCATGCCTCTACACCTACATTGTTCATGGCTCTACACCTACATTATTCATGCCTCTACACCTATATTATTCATGCCTCTACACCTACATTATTCATGCCTCTACACCTATATTATTCATGCCTCTACACCTACATCATTCATGCCTCTACACCTATATTATTCATGCCTCTACACCTACATTATTCATGCCTCTACACCTATATTACTCATGCCTCTACACCTACATTATTCATGCCTCTACACCTACATTATTCATGCCTCTACACCTATATTATTCATGCCTCTACACCTACATTGTTCATGCCTCTACACCTACATTATTCATTCCTCTACACCTATATTATTCATGCCTCTACACCTACATTATTCATGCCTCTACACCTACATTATTCATGCCTCTACACCTACATTATTCATGCCTCTACACCTACATTATTCATGCCTCTACACCTACATTATTCATGCCTCTACACCTACATTATTCATGCCTCTACACCTACATTATTCATGCCTCTACACCTACATTATTCATGCCTCTACACCTACATTATTCATGCCTCTACACCTACATTATTCATGCCTCTACACCTACATTATTCATGCCTCTACACCTACATTATTCATGGCTCTACACCTACATTATTCATGGCTCTACACCTACATTATTCATGCCTCTACACCTACATTATTCATGCCTCTACACCTACATCATTCATGCCTCTACACCTACATTATTCATGCCTCTACACCTACATTATTCATGCCTCTACACCTACATCATTCATGCCTCTACACCTACATTATTCATGCCTCTACACCTACATTATTCATGCCTCTACACCTACATTATTCATGGCTCTACACCTACATTATTCATGGCTCTACACCTACATTATTCATGCCTCTACACCTACATTATTCATACCAAGACAATGGTTTTGTTCCTTTTCTGTTTCTTTTTTTTCCGTTTTCCTTTGTATAAGAATATTTTTGCAATGAATTTTTTTTTCTAATCGACCATTTCTTGAAAGTTTTCATAATTTTTCATTACACTCTGTATTGTGATCTTAGGATTTTACGGCGGATATCTTTTTGTATCGTAGTTATCTGTACTCAAGAGAAAGACTTTTATACCATCGTAAATGGAACACGTTATTAGCTGTATTTGAAATTGTATCAGAAACACATTAGATGTCCAGAAGTTAAGTAATTTGTATGATTAATCTCTTTGACTTACAGTGACATAACGTGTGAATGATAAGCGACTATAACCCAACATTCTGAGATACACAAATTACGTGGTAAAGTAGGAGAAGAATACCAAACTGAATTTAAATAAGTGGGACTGTTAATGGTAGGAACTCAAGACACACCGCCTGGAAATAGTTAACTCAAAAGAATTCATGGAAGACATGATCATATACAGACATGTCTTAGGATTATATTAATAGTAAGAAGCCATCAAAAGTTTATCATTAGAGGTGTAGTCTGGGTGCAAAGAGGCGGCAAACTTTTTGATAGCTTTACGTAAATGCAGTACAATGTCAACTGTTCTGATTGGATAAATGTGGCTTGGTGTTACTCAAACACCCACCCTTGAAATTGGCGTCAGACATTGTCTCAAATATCGTTTATCTGTTTCAATAATATTGGCGTTGTCACCTGGCCCAAGTGCTCATATTTCTTCTCTTAGTTTTCCGGACATACGTATCTTGGCGAGATTAAAGGGGAGCCATGTATATGAATAGGAGCCACATATGGACGAGGTTCTCAGTGGGTAGGAAGTCTGGGTTGTATGTGAACCTCTTGAGAAGGCTGGAGTGGGTTATGTAGTCTGCTATGGCAACGTTCCCAGAGTAGAACAAAAAATCCTCCCCTCCCATTTTTTATTTTCCAAAAGAAGGAACAGAAAAGGGTGCCAAGTGAGGATATTTCCTTTAGGGCTCAGTTCTCTGTTCTTGACGCTACATCGCTAACTCGGGAAATGCGAATATATATATATATATATATATATATATATATATATATATATATATATATATATATATATAGGAATAGAGTGAATTGGATCGATGTGGTATACCGGGGTTGATGTGCTGTCAGTGGATTGAATCAGGGCATGTGAAGAGTCTGGGGTAAACCATGGAAAGCTGTGTAGGTATGTATATTTGCGTGTGTGGACGTATGTATATACATGTGTATGGGGGTGGGTTGGGCCATTTCTTTCATCTGTTTCCTTGCGCTACCTCGCAAACGCGGGAGACAGCGACAAAGCAAAAAAAAGAAAAAACAAAATATATATATATATATATATATATATATATATATATATATATATATATATATATATATATATATATATATATATATATAATTCTTATTATTATTATTATCATTATTATTATCAATATTATTATTATTGTTGTTATTATTATTATTATTATTATTATTATTATTATTATTATTGACCGCTGTTTTCCGCGTCAGCGAGGTAGCGCAAGGAAACAGATGAAGAATGGCGCAACCACACACACACACACACACACACACACACACACACACACACACACACATATATATATATATATATATATATATATATATATATATATATATATATATATATATATATATATAAACGAGAGGGGAGGATTTCCAGCCCCCCGCTCCCTCCCCTTTAGTCGCCTTTTTTTTTCTTTTTTTAATTTTCCAAAAGAAGGAACAGAGGGGGCCAGGTGAGGATATTCCAAAAAAGGCCCAGTCCTGTGTTCTTAACGCTACCTCGCTAATGCGGGAAATGGCGAATAGTTTAAAAGAAAGAAAAAAAAAAAAAAATATATATATATATATATATATATATATATATATATATATATATATATATATATTTTTTTTTTTTTTTTTTTTTCTTTTTCAAGAAGTTCATGTTTACACTGTCGTCCAGTATTTGCTTGCTTGTCAATGACATTCACATTAAATCATAGTTATTTCTTTTTACAGAATAACTAGAACAAGTTTATTTCTTTGCTGTTATAGATAATGAAAGATGGTAATCAGTGTACGTTGATCAAGTATGACATGGTAGGGTTGTATTCTCAATCTTAGCTGGTGAGGCTCCCGGGGTATCATACATTGTGACCTTCTTACCCTACATACCAAACACCCACCACCAAGTCAATGATCGCCCCAAGACATTGAAATAAGCTGCACTCGGGTTATCGTCTATTTCTTATGAGGTAAAATGGTAAATATGCGTATAACAAGGGTTGTACCAAAAGAACATAGAATGAAGATAAATGATCAGTGTTCGTATGACCAACCGTGTCTCCAGTACGGTACATATCGTTCACGTGAGTCTTTGTCACGTTGTAATGCAGGAAAAGATTTGGTTAACTTGACGATAGATTTATAGAACGAGTTTCTCATTGGATCTTTTTCTATTTCTTTTATCAATTCTACATATGTATTTGAATTTTCTATTTTCTTTGTTTTTACATTCATATTTTTCCTTCTCATCATATTCACATTAAATGAACAGACACAGAAGGCATGTCATACAAAAAATTGAATGTCTTTTTTATGTGTCACCATTTCCACGTGAATGATCGTGCTGATGATCATGATCATGCATGGCAGGTGGCAGGCACCAGCCTGGCCAGGGATGGCTGCCACCTGAACGGTCGGTCATCAGCATCCCACACGTTATCATATCATCCCGTGTAGGCGTCAGTGATTCTGACTGGCTTCCGTCTGGGGTTAAAACAGTACCAGTACGAGTGTCTGAGGCTGAGGTGTGAGGACTGCGCGCATGATAACACTACACTGTGTACTGGAACTAGGCAATGACTTCGAGCAAGTGGTGGTACTCGGGGATGTATGGATGGATGGATGTAGTGTTGTGCAGTCAACGGTCGCTGGTAAGATGACGAATGATATTTGTAAAATCCCTTGTTATGTGTTAAGCATTTTACCTCAGATATGGTATAAGAAATATATACGATAACGAGAGAGCAGATTACTTCATTTTTTAAGGGTGGAGGAAGGTTGGAGTTGGGGGGAAGGGGGTAATGTTGACTTGGTGGTGGGTTGTTGTTTGGTATGTAGGGTAAGAAGGTCACAATGTATGATACCCCGGGAGCCTCACCAGCTAAGCTTGAGAATACAACCCTACCACGTCATACTTGATCAACGTACACTTGATTACCATCTTTCATTATCTATAACTGTAAAGAAATAAACTTGTTTTAAAGAAAATGCTTCATGTGTAATATATATATATATATATATATATATATATATATATATATATATATATATATATATATATATATATATATATGTATATATATATATATATATATATATATATATATATATATATATATATATATATATATATATATGTGTATGTATGTATGTATATAAATCACAATTTCTTATGTTTCAGGAAATGATCCTTTACAATAAATGTCATTACTAACAAGCAGGTAAATACTGGACGATAATATAAACCTAAACCTCTTCCTCGAACCTTCTTCACAGCTGCGACAAACGTTGTCCTGTGTAATAAATCCGAAGCGAAAAAACAAGTGACTGTGGGAACGCATGTGACAGCACCTAGCCACATACCAGAGTATTAGAATCTAAACTCATCAGTAGCTACTTGTACTCATGTCTATGTACTTATACTCGGTCTCATGACTCAGTACTCACGCTCATACACAGGAATTGATACTCTTTATTGACGGCTGAGAAACGCGAGGGCTCGTACTCACACGCATTTACTAACGCTCATAAAACTACTCGTTAAGGTCACACACACACACACCAACACACACACACACACACACACACACACACACACACACACACACAGTCACACGCTTGGTGAGCCGGTGAGAGCATCCGTCCACCACCTTCACAACCCCAGGATCGACCCTGGGCAGGGAGGCGTTTCCGATCGTCGGTGTGACCACAGGCTGCACACACTCCTGTGCCTCACACACCTCTCTTATCGCTGCACTGATATCTCCACGAGCGTGAGGTACGATAGCACGGGACACATGCACCTCGAACCCAGGCCGTCCGTGCTGGGGAAGGCAGCTTAGGAAGGGACCGTGTCATGTGCATATTGTGTCGGGAGGAGAGGAAAGTAGGTGTCACACGTGTTAAGTAGATTCGTGTGGACCACGAGATCATGTGGGGTATGGTTCTCTGACGGTAGGAGGGGGAGAGAGAGAGGAAGGAGGGGGGTGTGAGCTGCCCCATCCACCCCTCAGGGGGACCGGTCAGTTTTAACAAAGCTTCGTTATACAGTGGTCAGCCCTACGATATATATATATATATATATATATATATATATATATATATATATATATATATATATATATATATATATATATATACATACATATATATGCAAGGGTTTCCCTGCTTGAACGAGTTAGCGTCACGAATGGATGACTGAAGCTTGGAGGAAGAAATCTCCACTTCGCTCTTTCCTTTCTATGTGAATTTATTTCTTGCCTGAAGGTATGGACTCCCACCTGCACATGTTTGCGGATGGTGCAAACGTCATGAGGGAAGTGAAAAGCGAGGAGGATTGCTTGAGCTCACCAGAGGACCCAGGCCAACTCTACAGTGAAACTCAAGCCGAGTAAATGTAAAGTAATGAGGATGGGTCACGTGGAAGGAAGGCCTCGGTGTGAAGATCATGTCGTAGGACATAACCTGCAGGAAACTGTGTGTGTGTGTGTGTGTGTGTGTGTGTGTGTGTGTGTGTGTGTGTGTGTGAAAGGCTGTGGTCTGGACGTGGTCCCCAACCCGTCCCACTTCACGGGAATAGTGAAGGGGACGAAGTGTCTGCTGGCTAATACTGGAATACAGTAACATTCAAGTATAGAAGCATTCAGCAGGTTGATCACATCTTACATTAAGCCAAAGCTTGACTTTGTCAAACTGGGTAACAGCTCTTAGGAAAAAATACAAAGAACTAATACAGAAGGTTCAGACTGGGGGGAGTTGAGTTACACGTAAAGGATAGAAGCCTTAGATTTGTCTGTCATAGAAGAGAGAAGAGAAAACGGTGACCTGACCACAGCCTTTGATTTAATGAACCTATTTGATGATGTCAGCGATGAAGAGGTCTTCGAAAGATGCAAGGATGGAACAGTCGGAGGCCATAACATAAAAGTAAGAAACGTGTGAGGAAAGATTTACAGATGATGTTATATGCTAACAGAGTTGTGTATGGATGGCGAAACTTGAATGATGAAATTGAAAAATTTGTATGATGGTAGGGCAAGTTTAAGAAACCGGGTCCCGCGGATGTAAAGCTCTCTGCCCTTACAATGAACTTAGGTAATCACACACACACACACACACACACACACACACACACACACACACACCCTTATAGGGATAGAACAACCAGAGGACATAGCATGAACATATGCAAGAAATTTATTACAAAAGATGTAAAAATGTACTTTTTTTTGTATGAGTGGTGGATGAATGGCAAAGAGTGACTGAGGACATGGTTAATACAGACACCATACTTAAATTCAAGATGTATGATTGTCGGGAATGTTCAATAGATGGGGCCCCACGAGTGTCGTACAAATAGGTGAGTAAATACAACATACACATATGTATTTGTATGAAACAGAAATAAATCATATGAATTATTCGTTCTAGATTTTTGAATAGATATGTGTATTGCTTTTCAGTTAAAATGCAGATCAGTCATGCTAAGTTATGCAAATCCCGTGTTACACACACACACACACACACACACACACACACACACACACACACATATATATATATATATATATATATATATATATATATATATATATATATATATATATATATATAGATATATATATATATATATATATATATATATATATATATATATATATATATATATATATATATATATATATATATATATTTCCCCATGAGCCCCACTGTCGCTGTTCAGCGTTATAATGGTGTTAGATACTTTTATTTCCACTTGCTCTCCCTCCTTTCTTCATCACTTCACATGCTCACATGTTCTTCGTTTTAGTGTTGGATCCTTCTGTCTCACACTTCTCCACCATACTGTTTACGTAGCCCGTCCGTTTATGTTTTATCTGGATTCATAACTTGTTTACCCATACCCACCGGCTGTAAACAACGTCCATGTTCCTTATTGATTCCGTTTGCACGTCATGTAATCGATTATAGGTTGAATGTATTGTCCACACGATCATAAAATGCTGTCCCTGGTATGATACTTTTTTCTTTTAAATCTCTCTCAGTAATTTCTCTCGTTTGCTTCATTTCTCCTCCAGTAACATCTGTTGCAATCCACCACCTGTCCTTCAACACGGACGCCACTACAAACCTTTTTAGTGTGAAGCATCAGAGAAAGGGAATTGTTAAAGGGGGGGTAGGGGGGAGAGATTGTATTCTTCTTGACTAACGTAACAATGGAACTACTGGGAAGGCTCTGCTGAGAGGGTGAAAGTAATCAGGTGTTTATGCCGGGCCATTACAGGTAGTTAGGTAGTTAGTATTCCGGTATGCCCCAGCGCCCGGACGCCTGTGAGCCTGGCTTCTAATTTGAGCCATAAGTAGGAGCAATTCCCTTTCCGTGTGATTGGGGGTTCATTCCCAGTCTTTACAAAAGGCTATACACGGCTGGATGTAAATGGAATTTGTTTTTACAGTTTCATATGCATGGAGTTCTCGGTACGACCCGCCATTATCTAGCAGGAGGAGGAGGAGGAGGAAGAGCAGTTGCTCTGGCAATGTTTAGATATTCCTTTTAATCACACTTTCCGTTTTCTTTTGCAGATGCGATGGTTGCGCCTTATAAGGTACGTGCCGTTACGAGTAAATGTAATGACTTGATGGTAGTTATTTACTCTGTATTTATGCATTCGTTACTCCACCAAAGAGCATCGCTGCACTCAAGAACAGTGGCTTGTGTATCGGTTAGGGTGTTACCGGACTCTGCCTGCCTGAGGTTACACCGCGAGTGAAAAGTCACCTTTTGGCGGAGTTGTATCGTCGTCAGTTGACGAAACAAAGAGTCCAGTCTTGTCAAAGAACAACTCACTCCAGAGGAATCCACCCTGTCCCTGCTACTGAATGTAGCGCAGCCTTGGGCCTCAGGAGCCCCTGAAAAAAGGGGCAAAAAGGGGTCCAGTGGTATTTATGAATTGATATCAGCTGGGTGTCAAGCCATTCTCTCCGGAAAAAAGAATGTGGTAAAGCATCTCGATGGACATAATTGCAGAGTTACGTAGATACGATTGTTTTTACAATGTGATTCCTGAGGTCTATACGGACAGCTGTGAATTATCACGATTATAGTAGTGTCTGAGTGTGTGAATTATATCACTGACGGGTCATAGATAATTGTCTTAAGATCTTATAAGTAAATTGTAATTGTGTTGCCCCCTTCCCCACCCCTCTCTCTCTCTCTCTCTCTCTCTCTCTCTCTCTCTCTCTCTCTCTCTCTCTCTCTCTCTCTCTCTCTCTCTCTCTCTCTCTCTCTCTCTCTCTCAGGCCTCAGCGTCATAGAAATAGCTTACAGTCTCCAAAGTAGAAATGGGGCAAAGACACCAGTAACGTCGCGGTGAAAGGAATTAGTGAAATAAAGAAATTCGAAATAACTCTGTCGACAGGATAGCGTCATGGGATGGGAGACACACACACACTGGAATGAAAGCCTGAGATAACACAACACCGTCTCACAAGACCAGAGGACAAGTTGCGGTGATTTTAGTACCGTCTAAGATGAAAAATGTAGTGTTCGAACCAACACCAAGAGATAGAAAACAGTGGATGAATAGAGGAGAACGGAAGAAGAAAAAGAAGAAAAGGTATGTGATAAACAGGATGAAAAATGGATGGAGTGAAGAATGGGAAGTGCTGTCACAGAAGTAATGGAATCTCTGAGATGAGATGTGAATAAACGAGGAGAAAATAGAACACGGCATAGAACAGAATCCAAAAGTTCCGTTCTCATTTATGAATAAAACAAAGAACACAAGAATATGAAACTGAACCTTTGCTAGTGTGAAAGCGACCCGAGGAAAAGTGCGAGATGCTGATGAACCACACAGTATAAGTCGGTGTTCAACACGGAATGAAAGATATCGCGTGTGATAATAAGATCTTGAATCTATGGTGAGCACGATGACATTACAAGTATTCAGACGAGGGAAACTGATATGGTGCAAGCAACTGACTACCTAAACGACATCTCATCACGAAGACGAGACGGAGTGCCAGCTCTTCGCCTTATCAAAACACAGGGACAAAGTCGTAGATGTAAATGAGACAAAACAAGAGTCAAACCAAGAACGTCAGATGTAAATAAGATGGCGCATATAACACCAATACATAAAGGAGCAACATAGACCACTTATCCTGAAGGAGTGATAGAAAAACACCTGCTGGAACATTTGATCAACGGCAGGTGTATAGGCAAGGGCCAGCACAGATGTGCGCAACGTAAAAGTACACGGACTTTTACTTCACTACAATAACATATACGATATTGTTGCATGGGGGAGGAATGACGACTCTTAGAGTAACTTGTGATACGAGATGTTATATGGACCGTATCAAAATGGACCAAAGAGTCTTTAACTGATAGGAAATTCAGAAAGGTAGGGATTGAAAATATGTCTGGAGAGGGGAATTTTCTCTCGGGTGTACCACAAGGAACGGTACCATTTGTAATAATGATACCACACGATGAGGGAGAAGTGAAAAAAAAAAATCGTCAAATGTTCTGCTGATGACATATAGAATCAATGAGATGATAGGATCAAGAGAAGACAAAGAACAGATGCAAAAAGAAGACCTGAATTTGATGTTCAAGAAAAGTTTGAGTAAGTTATGGATCGATTAACCTGTTGGTTAGTATGTACAATGGCCCAACAGGGAAAGGTATAGAGAGTGAAGAAAACGTTCAGAGATCTTAGAGATGTCATGAATAAGAAACTTGAATTCAAGAACACTGACAAGACTGTATAATCAGACTGAATATTAAGGATAATGATAACTTTCAGAATGAAATACAGGAAAGCTAATGATGAGAATGATGAACGTGTACATAAGCAGCAAAATTGAATGCTGCTAGTTCATGTGGTCACCAATGAATCAGATGGTAGTAGGCACAACTGAGTGAATTCAGAAACACTTTTCAGGATCGAGGGATTGGAACATGCGAACTGTCATAGGAAGCTGAAATAACTCCAATTGTACAGCGTAGGAAGAAGAAAAGAAAGATGCATGATGAATTATGTTTTCCAACAAACTGATGGCATTAGGAAAAATGTTCTGGGTCAAGACAAAGAAGAAACAGTTATTAAGTGTGCGGTAATATTTTGAAATATATCAGAAAGATGAGTTCGAAAGTTCAATTCAATGTGCTCCCACAAAAGATAAGAAACGTACATGGAACAGCAACAGAAACATTTAAGAGAAAACTTGATATGCGGTTGAAGGCATTCCCAGATGAGTCTGTGTAAACCGCGTGGCGGTAGAGAGAAACAGAAACACTGTTACTCTTCAAGTAAGACATAAGGTGAGCGCTACGTTCTGGCTCAGCCCTCTGGTCAAACTTCATCGTAGGTATTCTTAGGTAGGTGGATGCTCCCTCTTTTAGCTCCCAACTTTCGTTGAAGTAAGACTTCCAGAGTGTAGTCCGCCCAAGTAAGTGAGTTGAGTGTTTCTGGGTATCAGGTCGAACCTCTGCTTAAGATATGCTCAAGTCGGAGTCTGTAAACAGTGCAGTGTGTTTGCTCTTTCGCATTTTCTATTTTGTCCGTTTTTCTTTGTGCTTCGATGTTTTCGCTCATTGTTCATAATGCCTCCGTTGTGCTCGCTCTTGCTGTAATTCTTTCAGGGAATACAAAGAAATACTAAGCGATTCAAACAGCAACATATCACTGGGTCCCTTCGAAGCTGCTTCTGAAAGTGGAAGAGTTTAGAAACACAAAGATTAGTGTAGTAAGAGTATAGAAAAGCATACTTATGATCTAAAAAGAAATAGTTGTATTTGCCTCATGTAACTAAGGAGGCGTAAATGGTATCATTCGTCAACTCGAAGCAAAGTAGTTAAGACGTCTGTTCTTAAAACGCATCTAATAGTGCTTTTTTTTTGAGGTGGTGTCGAGTACCTTTTGTATGAGGTTATGACGGGAAGTGTCCAAATGCTTTGTTGATATCAGTTGCCACTAGTATCGTGCGGGATGGGGGTTCTTGTTCGTTGAAGCCATCCAGATTTTGTTGTGTGAGGTCAATGTGTAGTGTGGCGGCGAAGTGATCGGGTCTGAAGCCATATTGTGTGTGTGAGAGTGGGATGATATGCTTGATTCCGTTGTCAATCAGTTTTTCACAAACTTTCTCTGCAGAAGACAGGACTGATGTAGGGCGGTAGAATTAGGGGGGCGTTGGTGATGTAGAGGGTTTTAGAACTGGTATTATGTTAGTAAGTTCCTGTATGTTAGGGATTTTGTTTATGTAGCTAGGAGTAGTTGAAGATATCTGTAAGTGCTTGGAGTGCAACTAGACCAAATTGCTTTCTGTAAACGTTTGATATTGTGTCAGGTCCTGCAGAAGGAGAGTTGTATAGTGTTTTAAATGCATTGATTGTATCAGTAGAGTGAAGTTTGGGTGGGCAGTTGTATTTGGATGGATATTGTGCAAATATTATATATATATATATATATATATATATATATATATATATATATATATATATATATATATATATATATATATATATATTTTCCCTGGGGATAGGGGAGAAAGAATACTTCCCACGTATTCCCTGCGTGTCGTAGAAGGCGACTAAAAGGGGAGGGAGCGGGAGGCTGGAAATCCTCCCCTCTCATTATTTTTTTTTTTTTTTCTCCAAAAGAAGGAACAGAGAAGGGGGCCAGGTAAGGATATTCCCTCAAAGGCCCAGTCCTCTGTTCTAAACGCTACCTCGCTAACGCGGGAAATGGAGAATAGTTTAAAAATATATATATATATATATATATATATATATATATATATATATATATATATATATATATATATATATATATATAATGTGTGTAAAAAGAAAAAGTTTATCTATAAGAAAGATAAATTAAGATTTCACTTTATCCAGTCTCTACCATATTATGTGTATGCATGATTCTCCGTCTTGTAGCGAGCTCCACGTCACCCATTTTCCCGTGGGCAGGAGCTTGGTGAAGGAGATGGTGGGGAGGGGAGAGAGGACATCTGTTTTGCTACCCTTGGCCTGCCACGTTGTTGGTCCTACTATTAAGGACTGATGATGGCTTCGAGGGATCCGCAAGATCTCTGTTATCCCCCCCCCCCTCTCTCTCTCTCTCTCTCTCTCTCTCTCTCTCTCTCTCTCTCTCTCTCTCTCTCTCTCTCTCTCTCTCGTCGTTGGTAGTCGTACGTTGGTACGCGTAGGTAGGATGATCTCTTGTTGGTAATCATAGATAGGGGTCATCTGTCGCCCTTGGTAGTCGTAGGTAGGATCACCTCTCGTCGTTGGTAGTCGTAGGTAGGATCACCTCTCGTCGTTGGTACTCGTAGGTAGGATGAACTCCCGTCGTTGGTAGTCGTAGGTAGGATCACCTCTCGTCGTTGGTACTCGTAGGTAGGATCACCTCTCGTCGTTGGTAGTCGTAGGTAGGATCACCTCTCGTCGTTGGTACTCGTAGGTAGGATGAACTCCCGTCGTTGGTAGTCGTAGGTAGGATGAACTCCAGTCGTTGGTAGTCGTAAGCAGGTACTCGATCTCTCCTGTGTTCATTTCCCTTTTCTGTGCCTCCAGTTTATGCCCGTTGTAATCATGAGGCGCCATCCTTTAAGGTTCAATATTAAAGTTACTCGTCGTGCTGGGGAAAAAAAAATCACTGAGCCCCACACATTATGTGGCAGTTGCCTGACCTTTCGTGAAACTGCGCACCTGACACGCTTCCATGCTGTGATATTAGAACGCTGGATCGTCCGCTTGCGTTCAAACGCGTCTGCCACAACAGCAGTAATTTAATCGCTCGTCCTTTTTGCCAACGCCACGACGACCATCGGGACGAACCAACACTTGTCAAAATATGAAGGACAGACAAGGGCGGGCATCTGCACAGCTACGGAAGCAGTAAAAACGTGGGTGACGTCTTTGCGAAGGAGGGCTGTCGACCGTACATGACAGGGAAGCGTGGCGTAACTCAGACTTAGGGTCGTGACTTGGAGCTGCAAGTGCCGTAAAAGCGGCGGAGTCCGGCGGCCCAGCTATGGCTATGGCAGGGACGATACATACAAACAAGAGGGATGAGTCTCTGATGGGATGCCGGGGATGTGCTCGAGCCCTTGATCCCTGCCAGGCGGCACCGCTCGTGTCCACGTTCATGCTGAGATATGACACATAACACCTTCGCCAGAACTGCAGATATATTCTTCCCCTCAAGGGAGCGGAGGCAGTCTGAGCTGAGCCGGCCCAGATGAAATATAATACTGTATTACAATATTATTAACCATAGAGAGAGAGAGAGAGAGAGAGAGAGAGAGAGAGAGAGAGAGAGAGAGAGAGAGAGAGAGAGAGTTTATACATTTTTCTCACCATCCTCTGGTATTATTTATCTTGTTAAGTTAGAAACAATATCAGGCACATTGGTTTTGCGCGCAGGGGCTAAGAACGACGCGAGGTGACGCGCCTGGATCGTGTAGCGGAAAGTAATTTAGAAATCCATCGCGTGTAATAAGCAGCTGCCGAGGGGGGTGCCATTGTGGTGAAACCCGACCCCCCTGAGCTGGTACTGAGCGGCCACCCAAAGAAGTGACTGATGATTTGCCAATGGCCGCAAGACGGCCTGAGTCGACGTCTTTATCCCACCTCAGACCTCTGGTTCTCTGTTCTGCCCTTCCTCGTACCTATTAATCTTCAAACAGTGTTACATTTCCGCCTTTTCACGAAGGGTCTTGCGGGACAAAAGAGTGCTAGGCCGTGAAAGAAAGGGGTCGTGTTATGTCCCTCCGTAACCGGACGAAAGGCAGCTCCAGTTTTCTTTCATTCGCGCCGAAGTGCCGGGCGGAGATCGGGTATAGAAAACGGACACACAAAGAGATACAGAAAATGGGAACACAGAGATGACGTGCGGACATTTCTCGCTTGAAGAATACGGCCGACGGGTGTAATGTTGCACCAGTTGAGTTTCTCTCACCAGAAATTATTGAACTTTTGCCTTTACCGTGCTACAGTAGCGAGCACTTAACGCCGTCAAGTCTGAAGGGTGTATCTGTGCGTGGCGACCATACCCAGGATGTATACCTCTCAGGTTAGGTTGAAGACTGGAGGGGAAAAAATTGTAATGTTAAGAACGCCAGTTTACTGTGATGTGTTGTACGTTCACGCCACCTGAACGTGTTTGATAAGGCTGACAAAAGAATGCCATTTCGTGGTGGAACAAAGATGAATTGTTTATTGATATCTTTTCTCTATCTATTATTAACCATTAGCTATATATACAACAATTCACGGACAAAGATTTAAAAGTTTTATGATGTGCCACTTCGGCGCTGATGTATTCTTTATTCCTTTGTTAAGCTCTGGCTATAGAGAGGTGACAGTGTTCAGAGAGAGAGAGAGAGAGAGAGAGAGAGAGAGAGAGAGAGAGAGAGAGAGAGAGTAGAGTTCATATATTTTTCAAAAGATATATTGATGTCCTGACACCATGTCTTAATGTACATTGAAGACCATTGGCTCGTTTGTAGCAGGGTTGGACTCATAAGACTTTTCGATACTGGAGGTAAACAAAGGCCCTTTATAAATCAACCTTGCTTAAAGTAAAGTTACGTATCGAATTGAATCTTGCCCGGTTTTTTTCTTAGTGTATTCCAGGAAGGTTTCCAAGATCGCTAAACATTCCGTAAAATTTGAAAAAAAAAAATTATTTCTTTAATCGAATGCTGTGGCACATGAATACGAGCATAATTATATATCCCCGGGTTCACCTTTACTCGACTCATTACGCCAGCTTTCGTGCTGAATTTTTTTGGATTCTTAATTTGAATTTCATGATAGTTTCATGTGTCCGAGTGTATAGTGACAAACTGTTCCTGTGGGTGTGGGGCACGTACCGCCCTCTGTGACCTCGAGTATATCTGGGTACGATGTTTTCAAGGTACCCCAAGATGATTATTAGTCTAGTGTGAAATTACGCGTTTGAATATACGCCAAATTCATTCGTGTATTCCGATTCCCAGTGGGTCGTCACGGAAGAGCGTCTAGTTCAGGTCTACCAGACTTTACCAGGAGGAGTTATGGCGACGGAACATGTCCTTGACAGTTTCCCTAAAGACGTCATAGTTTGGGTCGAGTGTTCACGGCGGACTGGCGATTTTGCGATTTATGGTACTGTAGCGGTTGATGTAATCATGATGATTAATGTGGATTACAAGAAAAAAAAAAGGATGACGGTAGATGCAGTTCTCAGGGGAATTTATTGTACCTTGTGTGTGAGAGATCTTCAGAGGAGCTGGAGGAGGGGTTGGTTGGTCCAGAGGCAGCCCAGTAAAGGGTGTAACAAGGACACTTCCTCTCCTTTATGGTGACGGCGACAGTCACACCTCAATGGGGATCGGTTAGCGGCAGGTAGATAGCACAATTAATGACTGGTTTGGTCGTTTCTTGGCCTTTTCTGGCCGCGTCTTTGGGATAAATGACAGCCCTTTGACGCCGGCCAGTTCCTCAACCCGTAACAGTCTCCTGGGGTGTCGTGGTGACCCATCTTAGGGTCTCCTTATGGCAGGTAGCTGCTGCCCTTTGGTAACGCTGCTCCCGGAGAAAGACTGCCGCAGGTGTGGAAGGTCTGGTAACGCTGTAGAAAAATGACTGCAGGTGTGGAGGGTGTGGTAACGCTCAACCAAGAATGACTGCAAGTGTGTGGGTATGGTAAACAGTGTATCAAGACTTACTGCGGGTGTGGAGGGTCTAGGAAGGCTGTGCCAAGACTGACTGCAGGTGTGGGGGGTTTAGTAGCGCATCTGAAGAATGATTACGGGTGTGGGAAAGGATGAGTGGATATCGTCAGAGAGAATTTACACCTCTGTCCCAAGATTCCTGTGGTGGCTATCCCTGGAACCGTTTCAGAGATGGAACAGGTCTGTGTGGTGGGTAGGAAGTTGCCTTCTGTTTCACTATACTGTCTCTACCAAAATTCAGATTATGACCATTAGGTCATCTGTTATTTGTCCTTCTCATATCCTCCCATGTCTGAAGGACTGGAAAGTCTACTATGAATAACTCTTGTGCGCTAAAGACTAACTGCATGAAAGTCCATACACATTCAGAAGAGGTCGAGAATTTGTACCAAGTAATAGCTTGTGTGCTTGTGTGTGTGTGTGTGTGTGTGTGTTTGTCAGCGGCGGAGACACTCAGAAAGTTGAAGCTTTTGTATGCATAATAAAGGGGACCCCAAGCGTGTGCATCTGAGTATGATTTTTTTTTATGTTTGGTAGAAGAAATAATTATTATGCCGTGATGAGGGTAGGGGATCTGGGGAGGGTAGGGCCGTGCAGATTATGGGGATCAGAAGGGAAAGCAGTGACGGGTGTCGGGAGATGGGAGGGCCTTGGAGGGGGTTCGGAGTTGGAAGTGTACAGGGCTGTGCAAGAGATGGGGTTTAGAGAGAGGAAGGGCAGTGCAAAGGAGAAGACAGATTTATGATCGTAGATGAAAAATGCGAGAAAATGTCGAAAAGAGATTTGATATGTTTTAGGTTCAGCAGTTAGATGTTGGAGAAAAGAAATATGATGAACTTCCAGGTATATAGGGAATTATTTAGTTTTTGTTATTGAGGTTTGCAGTTGAGTGTCTGCCATTCACGTGAAAATTTCCTGCAGGATGTATTTTCATATATATATATATATATATATATATATATATATATATATATATATATATATATATATATATATATATATATAAACGAAATAAGTGCATATGAACGCGCAGTTTCATAGAACATACAAACCTCCAACAGCTAACGTGAGACGAAGGGTATTCGAGTACATAGTATTCGAATAGTCATTTCCCTAAGGTGCGATCATAGCCTAGCGGTAGCGCTCCCGCTTGTTGCACAGGGGTCCCGGGTTCGATCCTGGCTGTTGGAGGTTTGTATGTTTTATATATATATATGTTTTATATATATGTATGTTTTATATATATATATATATATATATATATATATATATATATATATATATATATATATATATATATATGTTTTATATATATTGCAGTGTACACTGCAATCCTCACAAGAAGGGAACCTATACATGTATGAAAAGACATAATACATGTGTACAGAGGCATCATATGAACGGCGTGTGAAAACCGCTGTAGCACATACACCCTTTACCGGGAGGCAGTGTATATGCAGTGGATGAAAAGCCCCGTTCACACTGGGAAAGAAATATAATAGAACATACTACAACGGTCACATGGTTGTGGGTAGACGAGGACAGAGGTAAACCCCTGAGTAAACTCAAGGAGGGCCGGGATTCCGTAGGTGGGCCCTTCTGACCCCCTCAATTCTAAGGTGAGCGTCGTACAGCAGCAGGGAGGCAGTGATTAATTACGAGGGATTGTTATTTGAACAACCCCCCTCCTCTCCCCTCCACTACAGTTCTGGGAAATAACTCGTAATGGCAGCAAATGAAGTTCGAGTGACTTAAGTACTACGTACCCACCTATACAGCACGCACTAAATGTTCTGTATCTACGACGAAGATTAATGAAATTTGATCCAGTTGCACAGACGTGGGCACGTATCGACGCACCTCACCATTCTGAACCTTATGATCGTTACAGTAGACATTGTTCCTTCAGCTTCATGTGAGTATAAGCACAGCGTAGTGATTATGGCTGTACCCTGTAAACAGGAGGAGTTCTATTATTCATGCAAGTTTAGCTGGACGTTGAGGAGCGCACTGTGGGAGCCCGGAGGTGGGGAATTGTGATGTAAGATATGCTTGTTCGTCGTCATACTCTGGTAAATAGGGTTACTTAAACCATGTCTTTCTTTTGTGAATGTTCTCCGAAGAAAAACTATATTGCGTTTGTCTTATTCTTTTCTACCTGAACTTTGTTGTATTGCATTTTCTTTTTCGATATTCTCTCTCTCTCTCTCTCTCTCTCTCTCTCTCTCTCTCTCTCTCTCTCTCTCTCTCTCTCTCTCTCTCTCTCTCTCTCTCTCTCCATATATGTCGGTGTGTGGCAGAGGTGCGTGATGTCTCCATGGTTGTTCAATTTGTTTATAGATGGGGTGGGTAGGGAGGTGAATGCAAAAGTTTTCGAGAGAGGAGCAAGTATGCAGTCTGTTTTGGATGAGAGGGCTTGGGAAGTGAGTCAGTTGTTGTTCGCTGATGATACAGCGCTGGTGACTGATTCGGGTGAAAAACTGCAGAAGCTGGTAACTGACTTTGGCAAAGTGTGTGAAGGAAAAAAGCTGAGAGTAAATGTGAATAAGAGCAAGCTTATTAGGTACAGTAGGGTTGTGGGACGAGTCAATTAGGAGGTAAGTTTGAATGGAGAAAAACTGGAGGAAGTGAAATGTTTTAGATATCTGGGAGTGGATTTGCCAGCGGATGGAACCTCGGAAGCGGAAGTGAGTCACAGGGGGGGGGGGGGGCGAAGGTTCTGGGAGCGTTGAAGAATGTGTGGAAGGCGAGAACATTATCTTGGAGAGCAAAAATGAGTATGTTTGATGGAATGGTGGTTCCAACAATGCTATATGATTGCTAGGCGTGGGCTATAGATAGGATTGTGCGGGGGAGGGTGGATGTGTTGGAAATGAGATGTTTGAGGACAATATGTGGTGTGAGGTGGTTTGATCGAGGAAGTAATGAAAGGGTAAGAGAGATGTGTGGTAATAAAAAGAGTGTGGTTGAGAGAGCAGAAGAGGGTGTATTGAAATGGTTTGGTCACATGGAGAGAATGAGTGAGGAAGGGTTGACAAAGAGGATATATGTGTCAGAGGTGGAGGGAACGAAGAGAAGTGGGAGACCAAATTGGAGGTAAGAGGATGGAGTGAGAAAGATTTTGAACGATCGGGGCCTGAGCATGCAGGAGGATGAAAGGCGTGCAATGAATAGTGAATTGGAATGATGTGGATTGAACCAGGGCATGTGAAGCGTCTGGGGTAAACCATGGAAAGTCTTGTGGGGCCTGGATGTGGAAAGGGAGCTGTGGTTTCGGTGCATTATACATGACAGCTAGAGACTGAGTGTGAACGAATGTGGCCTTTGTTGTCCTTTCCTAGCGCTTCCTCGCGCGCTTGTGGGGGAAGGGGTGTGTCATTTCATATGTGGCGGGGTGGCGACAGAAATGAATCAAGGCAGCAAGTATGAATTATGTACATATGTTTATATGTATATGTCTGTGTATGTATATATTATGTATACGTTGAAATGTATAGGTATGTATATGTGCGTGTGTGGACGTGTGTGTATATATATATATATATATATATATATATATATATATATATATATATATATATATTTTTTTTTTTTTTTTTTTTTTTTTTATACTTTGTCGCTGTCTCCCGCGTTTGCGAGGTAGCGCAAGGAAACAGACGAAAGAAATGGCCCAACCCCCCCCATACACATGTACATACACACGTCCACACACGCAAATATACATACCTACACAGCTTTCCATGGTTTACCCCGGACGCTTCACATGCCTTGATTCAATCCACTGACAGCACGTCAACCCCTGTATACCACATCGCTCCAATTCACTCTATTCCTTGCCCTCCTTTCACCCTCCTGCATGTTCAGGCCCCGATCACACAAAATCCTTTTCACTCCATCTTTCCACCTCCAATTTGGTCTCCCTCTTCTCCTCGTTCCCTCCACCTCCGACACATATATCCTCTTGGTCAATCTTTCCTCACTCATTCTCTCCATGTGCCCAAACCATTTCAAAACACCCTCTTCTGCTCTCTCAACCACGCTCTTTTTATTTCCACACATCTCTCTTACCCTTACGTTACTTACTCGATCAAACCACCTCACACCACACATTGTCCTCAAACATCTCATTTCCAGCACATCCATCCTCCTGCGCACAACTCTATCCATAGCCCCCGCCTCGCAACCATACAACATTGTTGGAACTACTATTCCTTCAAACATACCCATTTTTGCTTTCCGGGATAATGTTCTCGACTTCCACACATTTTTCAAGGCTCCCAAAATTTTCGCCCCCTCCCCCACCCTATGATCCACTTCCGCTTCCATGGTTCCATCCGCTGACAGATCCACTCCCAGATATCTAAAAACACTTCACTTCCTCCAGTTTTTCTCCATTCAAACTCACCTCCCAATTGACTTGACCCTCAACCCTACTGTACCTAATAACCTTGCTCTTATTCACATTTACTCTTAACTTTCTTCTTCCACACACTTTACCAAACTCCGTCACCAGCTTCTGCAGTTTCTCACATGAATCCGTCACCAGCGCTGTATCATCAGCGAACAACAACTGACTCACTTCCCAAGCTCTCTCATCCCCAACAGACTTCATACTTGCCCCTCTTTCCAAGACTCTTGCATTTACCTCCCTAACAACCCCATCCATAAACAAATTAAACAACCATGGAGACATCACACACCCCTGCCGCAAACCTACATTCACTGAGAACCAATCACTTTCCTCTCTTCCTACACGTACACATGCCTTACATCCTCGATAAAAACTTTTCACTGCTTCTAACAACTTGCCTCCCACACCATATATTCTTAATACCTTCCACAGAGCATCTCTATCAACTCTATCATATGCCTTCTCCAGATCCATAAATGCTACATACAAATCCATATGCTTTTCTAAGTATTTCTCGCATACATTCTTCAAAGCAAACACCTGATCCACACATCCTCTACCACTTCTGAAACCACACTGCTCTTCCCCAATCTGATGCTCTGTACATGCCTTCACCCTCTCAATCAAGGCATGTATATACACACGTCCACACACGCAAATATACATACCTACACAGCTTTCCATGGTTTACCCCAGACGCTTCACATGCCCTGATTCAATCCACTGACAGCACGTCAACCCCGGTATACCACATCGCTCCAATTCACTCTATTCCTTGCCCTCCTTTCACCCTCCTGCATGTTCAGGCCCCGATCACACAAAATCTTTTTCACTCCATCTTTCCACCTCCAATTTGGTCTCCCTCTTCTTCTTGCTCCCTCCACCTCCGACACATATATCCTCTTGGTCAATCTTTCCTCACTCATCCTCTCCATGTGCCCAAACCACTTCAAAACACCCTCTTCTGCTCTCTCAACCACGCTCTTTTTATTTCCACACATCTCTCTTACCCTTACGTTACTCACTCGATCAAACCACCTCACACCACACATTGTCCTCAAACATCTCATTTCCAGCACATCCATCCTCCTGCGCACAACTCTATCCATAGCCCACGCCTCGCAACCATACAACATTGTTGGAACCACTATTCCTTCAAACATACCCATTTTTGCTTTCCGAGATAATGTTCTCGACTTCCACACATTCTTCAAGGCCCCCAGAATTTTCGCCCCCTCCCCCACCCTATGATCCACTTCCGCTTCCATGGTTCCATCCGCTGCCAGATCCACTCCCAGATATCTAAAACACTTCACTTCCTCCAGTTTTTCTCCATTCAAACTCACCTCCCAATTGACTTGACCCTCAACCTTACTGTACCTAATAACCTTGCTCTTATTCACATTTACTCTTAACTTTCTTCTTCCACACACTTTACCAAACTCAGTCACCAGCTTCTGCAGTTTCTCACATGAATCAGCCACCAGCGCTGTATCATCAGCGAACAACAACTGACTCACTTCCCAAGCTCTCTCATCCCCAACAGACTTCATACTTGCCCCTCTTTCCAGGACTCTTGCATTTACCTCCCTAACAACCCCATCCATAAACAAATTAAACAACCATGGAGACATCACACACCCCTGCCGCAAACCTACATTCACTGAGAACCAATCACTTTCCTCTCTTCCTACACGTACACATGCCTTACGTCCTCGATAAAAACTTTTCACTGCTTCTAACAACTTGCCTCCCACACCATATATTCTTAATACCTTCCACAGAGCATCTCTATCAACTCTATCATATGCCTTCTCCAGATCCATAAATGCTACATACAAATCCATATGCTTTTCTAAGTATTTCTCACACACATTCTTCAAAGCAAACACCTGATCCACACATCCTCTACCACTTCTGAAACCACACTGCTCTTCCCCAATCTGATGCTCTGTACATGCCTTCACCCTCTCAATCAATACCCTCCCATATAATTTACCATATATATATATATATATATATATATATATATATATATATATATATATATATATATATATATATATACTCGTACTGGTATGAAAATAGATAATGTTTAAACTACAGAGGCATAAGTCTGTTGAGTATAACTGGCCAGCGGTATGGGAGCGTGGTGATTGAGAGGGGGGTGGCATGCATCGAACATCTGAATGGGGAAGAGCGATATGGCTTCAGGAGTTGTAAAGGATTCGTGGATCAGGTGTTTGCTCTCAAGAATCTGTGTGAGAAATACTTGGAGAAAGAGAGGGATATGTTTGTTGCTGACACTGATCTGGAATAGGCGCTTGTACGATGGTGTTCACAGAGATGTCATGTAGATGTGACGAATGTATGGTGAGGTAGGAAAGCTGCTAAATGCAGTGAGGAGCATTTGCCAGTAGAGTATGGCGTGTGTGCGATTAGGAAGGAAGGATGAGTGGTTCCCGGTGAAGGTGGGTCTGCCTCCCGCGTGTGTGACGTCACCATGGCAGTTTAATCTGTTCATGGGCCGGATGGTGAGGGAAGTAAATGCGAGGGTCCTGAAGCGAGGGGCGGTTATACAATATGTTAGGAGGTAGAGGGAGGGGGCTTGGAACGACGTCAGGTGCTGTTGGAAGCAAAACAAATAGAAAATATCAGCTGGAAAGAATGGAAATAATGTTGTGAAGCAGATGTCAGGGTTTTGGGAGAGGACATGAAAGCAGGTAGCTGAGGGTTAATGTAAACATACTTAAGTTAATGCGATGCACCATGAGATTGAGAGAGAGAGAGAGAGAGAGAGAGAGAGAGAGAGAGAGAGAGAGAGAGAGAGAGAGAGAGAGAGGATGAACTTAGTGTAAGCTTAAGTGGGGAAGACCTTGAGGAAGCGGTGTTGCAATGGATGAAACACAAGAGCTGAAGTGAGCCACAGGTTGGGGAGGATTGATTAAGAAGGTCCTGGATGCACTAAGGTGTGTGTGGGAGGAGAAGCGATTGTCGGTAAGGGCAAAGATGGGTATGTTTGAAGGTGTCGTAGTCCCCACGGAGTAGTACGGACGTGAGCCTTGGACCTCCCTTGAACGCAAAGGAATGGTCGAGGGTGAATGTGCTGAGAATGAAGTACCTGAGGACGATGTGTGGTGCGCGAGGATCTGCCACGTAAGATTTGACAGCGCAAGAGAAAGGTGTGGTAGGAAGCGCAGCTCGATTGAGGGTGGGTTGATGTGGTTCGGGCATATGGAAAGGATGAGTGAGGAAAGATTAAGGACATGCGTTTCAGAAGTTTAAGACGGCAAGGGAAATGAAGAGATAGAAGAGGACATAGAAGGATGATGTGAAGGAGGCTTTAGGATAGAATGAATCGAATTGATTCAGTATCTGGGGGATGACGTGTTGTTCATTGGGGTTAACCAGTTCCATCGAAGCGGTGAAGATTAACCATGAAGTGGTGTGTTATGGTTCAGCTGTGGACGGTGGGCTCTGGTTTCACTGCACTATATATGAAGCTAGAGAATAGATGTGTGCAAGATAAGGACATCGGTCGTTTTTTCCCATGCTCTCTCTCTCTCTCTCTCTCTCTCTCTCTCTCTCTCTCTCTCTCTCTATATATATATATATATATATATATATATATATATATATATATATATGTGTGTGTGTGTGTGTGTGTGTGTGTGTATAATGTATATATATATGGATAGATAGATAGAAAGATAGGGATAAGCAGTGTTTGTGTCCAGGGTTTAACCAAACCCATCCTTGTGCAATCATGGAACTCAGCGTGGTGATGGTGTTGTGTATAGGCTGCAGGTGTCACGGATCATCATACAAGGCAAGACTTTCCTTCATAGAAATTTTTTATTATCATTATTGTTATCTTGATATATGTATATATATATATATATATATATATATATATATATATATATATATATATATATATATATATATATAATGTGTGTGTGTGTGTGTGTGTGTGTGTGTGTGTGCTTTATAGATGTCACAGGACAAACAAAGAAGACGTGGAATTTATATCATTTTTTATTACTTAATATATTGAGGTATTGGGAATACTGATGTATATGCAGCACAGTTTTTATTACAGAGAAACGTCCAGCTGGTGCCTGGAGCTGGGCAAACAAAGAACCAGGTTAAGGATTTCCTTGTCCACCTCGGCCGCCGGATTTTTATTCGGGTGGCCCGCGAATTACCCACACCAATCACTGGTCCCTTCCTGGAAGTTATTGCTCAGAATGGCTCATCGAGTACGTTCTGATGAATAATGAAGGGCGGCCCCGAAGCCTCAAGCTCGGGGGTGGGAGGGGTGTTGGTTGGAAGAGAACGAATGCACACAAAACCCACTTAATTGTGCGCCAGGGCGAATATATTCCTGTCGCGGGTAACCCTGCCGAAGTTATCGTGCGGGTAAACACGATGCGGCGCTGGCGGGCGGACACCACCTCACCAAATTCATCAAAGCATTAAAGTGCTGGTCGCGGCTTGGAGCGGAAGTACACATTACAGGAGCAGGCGGATTGAAGCGTCCATTGTAATTTATATAGTTTACGAGAGAACATTACTCTTAAACAGCCTCGCTGGTCTGGCCGACTGTGTTTCCAGCGAACACTAAAATAAAATGAATATTACATGATGTTTATGTTGGCCATTATTGGCCGTGGATGCATTAAATCCCCGATGGATTACTGGTGCTAATATTGGTTATTTCCCCCCCGCGCCTGTGTAATTATCCCAAGGCGTCAATGTCTCGCCGACAGGTACTCCTTCACCTGGTGTGGTAACGGTCGAGTTTATTTGGTAGATTGAGAGGGGTAGAGTAGAGGGGGTCTTGTGTCTTGTCCTGGGTGAGGAATAAGGGATGGGATTAATGGTGATATTACAGGATTACTCGAGCGCGAGTTACGTTACGAAGATTACGAGACTTAGGTGGTCATGATAGACAGATCGAGAGGCGATTATATGATACTGTGAGACGAAGCATTATGAAACACTGAGGGAGCGAATGTTACGTTGGGTAGCGTTGGCGTACTTCAGGGAAGTTTGAGTGAACATTCGGAGAGAGGAAAGAATATGTCACATTAACGTTGACTGTAAGATTATTTCACATGTAGTTGCAATTAACATTTTTGTCCTGTAACTGAGTGTGAACATTATTGCATGGTTTGTGTGAGTTTATGAGAGTGGACAGAGTGTCACACATACACACACTGTCAGTAAATATTATGACAGGTAATGACAGTGAACAGCGTGCCACGTGTAGTGACAATAAGAATTATGACAGTTAATGACAGTGCCCAGGTGTGTTATATGTAGTGACAGGAAACGTTATGACAGTTAATGACGGTAAACGGGTGTGTCACGTGTGACAGTAAGCATGATAATTCTTGGTGACAGTGGTTAGACAGTGTGTTACATGTATTGAGAGTGTGGCGTAACATTAGTAAAAAAAATTTTTTTTCATGGGACTAGATCTTCCTATTTGTGAAGCATTTTCACAGAGATTTGCGAGAATTCTCTGGGAAAATGGCTACGGTATATTCATCTATTTATATTCTTTTCAGTGGGGATTTTATTCTCATGAAAAATTACCGCTTAGAATACTGAGTTAAAACTTGCAATATCTCGTCAGTAATAACCAGACTGAGGGACAAAGGCATGTTGTGGGAGGTAGACGTGCACCGTCATGACATGTTTATGTTATGAGACACCTACATATTGCACGAGGTATTAAATCTTATCACCGCTCCACCTTTGTGTCCCAGACGCCGGGCTAACGCATACGCTCTTGGCCAGGTTTATTAAGGCGTCATCTGTAAGGTCGAATCATTTTACAAATTGTATTGTTGGCATGTATTATGAATATCCGATGTGCCAGTCCTGTGTATATATATATATATATATATATATATATATATATATATATATATATATATATATATATATATATATATGTGTGTGTGTGTGTTGTATGTGTGTGTGTATGTGTGTGTGTGTGTGTCTGTCTGTCTGTCTGTCTGCGTCTGTGTGATTCTTTATATTATAACACAATCTATCTTGTAATTCCCTTTCCGTGGCATTTGGCAGGCCACCTCTGTAGCCTCTGGTCGAGTAACGTTAGTGGGTTGTGTTTGAGTCCCGGAGGAGGCGTCTGCGTAAAGCTGTTGTCTGATGGGTGATGAAAAGGTTTATGATTTGCCTTTCAGTCGTTCTCTGTGGCTCCAGGCGCTTTTACAACGGTGCCAGGGTTGTGGCAGATTGCTCAAGAGATATGGCTATGAGTAGGGAAACACAGGTACTTAGGTTTTAAGTAACTTATGATATATAAACTTCAGTCTTTGTTGGTAGATGTGAGAAGTTGCCAGAAAGGCGAAGGGGGAATGATATATATTTCAAAAGTGATTCATAAAAAGAATATATATATATATATATATATATATATATATATATATATATATATATATATATATATATATATATATATATATATTCCCTAGGGATAGGGGATTAAGAGTACTTCCCACGTATTTCCTGCGTGTCGTAGAAGGCGACTAAAAGGGGAGGGAGCGGGGGGGCTGGAAATCCTCCCCTCTCGTTTTTTTTTTTTTTTTAATTTTCCAAAAGAAGGAACAGAGGGGGGCCAGGTGAGGATATTCCACAAAGGCCCAGTCCTCTGCTCTTAATGCTACCTCGCTAACTTCAATTTTTGCGCTACCTCGCAAACGCGGGAGACAGCGACAAAGCAAAAAAAAAAAAAATGTATATATATATATATATATATATATATATATATATATATATATATATATATATATATATGATAGAAATAATGTTACGGTCATATTAATCTTAGACTGAAGTTGGTTTAAGAAAAATGCATAATTGCACACGAAGAGAAACTCCATCAACCAATGTAACGAGTCTTAACGTCTGTAAATATTAAACCTGTGCTCCGTGATCCGTAGCCTCCTGAGTTAGTGAGTGAGTGAGTGAGTGAGTGCCGGGCTGTGATGATGCCTGGTAGACGTGACCCTCACAGTCCGGCCATGAGGTGTAAGGTATCTTCTTGGCCGAGACCATTACTACCAAGATCAGAGCGTCAACACGATTGAATTTTGGTTCCGCACGTGACACTGAAACCGGATTCAAGTCCTTGAAAGAGAAGGCAGTACATGCGTTACTCGTGGAGGATCGTAATACCACAATTTGGATTTCCCCCTAGAAAAACGGTATATTACTGACGTGTGTGTGTGTGTGTGTGTGTGTGTGTGTGTGTGTGTGTGTGTGGGTGGGTAGGGCATTCAGTTGCCCATGCCGTCTCAGCTAACATATAAAAAGTTAATTCAACATTTCTGTTCTCGTTATGTACACTAGGTTCTTGGTATCATACCCTCGTAGAGGCATGGAATATTAACATTCTCATCATATCATCATCATGATGAAACTCTTACGTTTCCAGAAAGCCTCTTATTGACACGAGCTTATGACATGTCTGGCTCGTGTGCGTCTTAATTTGTGGCCATGTAATGATTATGTGCGCTAGTGTGCGTCTGTGCTAAACGTGTACGTGTTTAGCGCTCTTTCGTATGTAGGCCATTGGAGGTTATTATTCATGTGTACGTACGGTGCCAGTAGACATGTACTCTGTGGCGGAAGGGTTGAATTTCATATGTGTGCACGAGATGTACACACGAGCTCCGAATACACCGTGATATACACTCTGGGTGTGTACGTCTTAGAGATAACTTCAGGCCCAGACATGTACTTCCTAAGGTACATAGACTACGGGGCCATGAGTGTACATTATGAGGTACACACTCAAGTGTGGGATGTGTACATTTAGGAGTACAATGATGAACTAAGAATTAATGCATCTTGTACGCAGAAGCTTCTGTTATGTACATCCTGTTGTACAGGACAAAGCACCAACTGTGGACGTTTTAGTGAACGCACACACAACGACTGTCCAGTGTGTACATCTCCCCCCCCCCCTACACACACACACACACACACACACACAAAACCTTGAAGTACATACCAGAGTCTTGAAGTGCACGACAGGCGTTCTTTTTGAAGTACTTTGAGAGCACAGCGTGTGTGTGTGTGTGTGTGTGTGTGTGTGTGTGGGTATAAAGAAGCTTCAGGTGTGTATGTACGTAAGAGTCTTAAGGTGGAGACATGGACGTATAATCAATGGGGTGTGAGGTGGGTCTTCTATAATGCATGTGTATGGATCGTCCCGGCCCAGAGTGGGAGCACTGGCGGTGTACGTCCAGGCGTCGTCTCCCGCTCGATCGCCTCCCTTCCTGTGATGATGAGCAGGTATACTTCCGTGCGGCGAGAGGTATACTCCGGGGAACATACTCTCAGGTGGTGTGGGGGTATGCTTCTTGGAATATACTCTGAAGAAGTGTAAAGGTATATTCCTTAAAATATATTTGGAGAAGCGTTAGGGTATATCCTTGAGAATATACTCCTAGATGGATTTAGGGTATACTAGGGGTATACTTCGCGTTAGTGTGAGAGTATACTCCAAGGTGGTTGTAGATTATACTATTGAGAGTAAACTTCGAAGTGGTATGGGTACCCTAAGGGTATACTCCATGGTGGTGTAAGAGTATACTTTAGTGTGAGGTAAAGGTATACTCTCTATGAGTCAGGTTACACCACGTGTTGGTTTCAGGAACTACTCCGTGGTGCTGGGAGGGTATGCCACGTGCTGGTGTAGATGAGGATATTGCGCGCGGTGGGGTAAATAAGGATACACCACATGATGGTGTAGATACGGTTATGCCACGTGATGACGTAAATGAGAATATGCCACGTGATGGTGTAAATGGATATAGCTGTCTTGATGGTGTAAAGTGCGATATAGCATGTGATGTTCTGGGAATTTGTAGATATACTCTCTCTCTCTCTCTCTCTCTCTCTCTCTCTCTCTCTCTCTCTCTCTATATATATATATATATATATATATATATATATATATGATCAATGTAATCTGGGATATACCACTTGTTGTTGATGAAAGTAAGGATTCACCATATACGCGTATTGGAGTGAAAACTTACCTGATGTTAATGTACTTGTGAGAACATGTCACGTACTGGTGTAAGTGTGAGGGAGGATATACCATGTACTGGTGTAAGTGTGAGGGAGGATATACCATGTACTGGTGTAAGTGTGAGGGAGGATATACCATGTACTGGTGTAAATGTGAGGGAGGATATACCATGTACTGGTGTAAGTGTGAGGGAGGATATACCATGTACTGGTGTAAGTGTGAGGGAGGATATACCATGTACTGGTGTAAGTGTGAGGGAGGATATACCATGTACTGGTGTAAGTGTGAGGGAGGATATACCATGTACTGGCGTGAGTGTGAGGGAGGATATACCATGTACTGGTGTAAGTGTGAGGGAGGATATACCATGTACTGGCGTAAGTGTGAGGGAGGATATACCATGTACTGGTGTAAGTGTGAGGGAGGATATACCATGTACTGGTGTAAGTGTGAGGGAGGATATACCATGTACTGGCGTGAGTGTGAGGGAGGATATACCATGTACTGGTGTAAGTGTGAGGGAGGATATACCATGTACTGGTGTAAGTGTGAGGGAGGATATACCATGTACTGGTGTAAGTGTGAGGGAGGATATACCATGTACTGGTGTAAGTGTGAGGGAGGATATACCATGTACTGGTGTAAGTGTGAGGGAGGATATACCTTGTACTGGTGTAAGTGTGAGGGAGGATATACCATGTACTGGTGTAAGTGTGAGGGAGGATATACCATGTACTGGTGTAAGTGTGAGGGAGGACTTGCCACGTATACAAGTCACTGTATAATGATAAGTTGAGGACAGTGACTCATACTCGTGTTGGTATGAGTGGAGGTACACCGGGTGGGTGTTGGTGTGAGGATGTACCGGGCGCTGTAGCTGTCAGGTAATGAGGATATTGATGGTGGTGGTGGTGATGGTGGTGGTGCTTGGGATTCAGAGCGGGTGTGGTACGCGTCAGGAAGGCCGCGGAATTCTTGTACATCGGTGAAAAGGACATGAGAACAGTTGAGAACACGTCTGTGTAAAATTATGCATGTGATGGATAAGAATGAAGCTTTTTAGCATAATAAATAATAATTTGTGTATATAATGTATTGAAAAAACTTACAATGGCTTGTTATTATTATTGGCAGGAACCATACTATCAAACTGGGTCAGGTATTAATGTTGGCTGTGTGTTGGCAGATGTGACAAACGACATATTGATGTGTTACTACGTGATTGACAATAGTGACTGCTTTGAAAGCACACGTTTTCGTATATATCATATCATCACTGATGAAGGAAAACAGGTGTTGTTAATGTTGGCAGATATCGTGTCCTTATTGTTAACGTATATGATCTTACCATTACTGAAGATATCAGTTCTAAAGTATCGGTTGTTATCATGTCTCTAGTGCAGGTATCAGATTCCCAGACATGGTGCATATATTGCCAGTGTTGGCAGACATCATATTCCTTTTGTGGGCAGATATGTTCATGGCGTTCGTCGTTATGTTATCAATGTTGGCAGACATCATGGTACTTATGTGGACAAGATATCATATTCCTGGTGGTGGCAGATACGATACCAGTGTTGGCAGATGACATGTTCCTGGCGTGGACAAGATATCATGTCCCTGGTGGTGGCAGATACATTACCAGTGTTGGCAGATGACATGTTCCTGACGTGGACAAGATATCATGTCCCTGGTGGTGGCAGATACATTACCAGTGTTGGCAGATGTCATGCCAGGGAGCATTGATACAGAGGCCGTTGGGCAGTAATGTGGACACAAGGTTTACTCACCCCCGTAATGTCTTGCCACTATTGGTTTTTCTCTTACGTTCTTCAGGCAGCTTCACGCGCCTCGCACTCTGATAATCTCCAACAACCCCCCTCCTCCTCCCCACCCCACATTCTGAGAACGCACATTCTGGGTTCTACGAGGACGGGCGTTCGCAATGATCCCGTCGTCTACGAGAGAAGGCGGTCGTGTGGTGACGCGACGGTGAGGCGTGATCGCACCGGAGCAGGAGTTCTGCTAAACGAAGTTGGGTCTTAGTAGCTGAGGGGAAATAATCCAGCGAGGTAACGCGCTCGTATCATGCTACACATAATAGGGTTGGCATGTTTTTATTCGGCGTGAAAATGTAATTATGTTGCAGAGGGAAATGGCCTCTAGTCTCGCTTATCCAGAATATCTGAGGCTATAATGGCCTTTTTTTTTTTCTTACGTTCATCCGGACACTCAGATGCTCACTCAAGGTAGAAGGTTGTTGAACTCCTTGATAGCCTCGATATGTATTCCCAGTTTTTGAGTGTACGGGGTTTAATATAGGACTGTAGGTGTGGTGGGACATGGTCTTCGGCAAGGGTCTCTCATTTCTGAGACCACGTCTTGGCGAAGCATTCGACAGCTCGAGGAGGACGACGGTGCCACACTTGATCACGACGACATGACCCTTGGGTAATGGTGGCGTGTATGACCCTCTGAACTGACTCTCGAGGTTCAGGTGAAAAGGTCACATCATCCTACACACAAGGATCTTACCGTAGTGCTCGAGGGTCGTGTTTTCTTGTTCACCGGTCGTCGCGTCGTGGTGACACAGACGACAAGTGTCATCAGTAAGGCCCCATGAGAGACTGGAGCAACAGTCTCTGAGCTGCATTTGACCGTATCTCTCAGGGCTGCGTTTACTGAGTTACTGGGTGACAAGGCGCTTCAGTACAGTGGTAACTAAGGTGAGGCTCGTCTGCATTTACCGAGCTGAGGCTTCGTTTTCTTTATGTCAATGGATACTGAGGTCAAGTGAGCCATTTGCCTCGGGACTGACGTTAACTGAGAGGAAGTTTATATATCTTGCTTCAGCCATCGACCTGAGATTGGTAATTTGCCTGAGGGATTTAGTCACTTGCCTCAAGGTGTTGAGGTGAGTCATTTGCTGTAGGGATGTAGCCAGTGAGTTCACGATAAGATTTCCCTCATGGTTTTAGTTACGAAGACCAGGCCAATATTTTGCTTCACCGCCGGGTTTACCAGTCACAGGCTGATCATCTGCCTGTGGTATGTAGTTAATGAAGCGAGATTGGTAATTTTGCTTCAGAGTTCTGATCACGGAGCTGAAGGTGATTTGTTGCCAAACTGTGGTTGTTGAGCTGAGGTTGGTTGTACACAGCTGTGGCGACCGAGACGAGGTTGGTTATTTGCTTCAGAGATTGGTTCTATTCTTCAGTTTTTGATTTTGGGGATATTCCCTCAGGCTGTCGTTCCCAAGCTTCAGCAAGAGTTACTTTTGGGATTCAGTAACTGAGTCACGGTAGGGCTGCTGTGTGCTCATGGACACCGTAAGGATGGTTTCTGGTAGGACAGGCCGTCTGGAAGGTGGAGTTGGACCGTAACTTTCCCATAGTTGCTTGGATGTTTGGTGGTCAGGTAAGGTCGTGAAGTAATCTGTTGACCTGACTGTATCAAGGTGTTACCCACGTGACGAACGGTGAACCACGACCAGGCAGTATCTCTCCTGGTGAGCATGGTAATCATAGCAGTATCATCTCTCTCTCTCTCCTCAGCGGTCACATAAGATCACCTCGGTGTTGACGGACTCTGCCTGCAAGTGGTTACACCGCGAGCGAAAACTGACCTTCAGCGAGGCTGTAACACCTTCAGTGGACGAGAAGGAGGACGACTTCTCTCTCTGTTAAGGAGCCGATCATTTCCCTGCTATTGATTGCTGCGCAGCTTTGAAGCCACATCCTCCCTTTCCCCCGTAGTAAAAGGGGTCATGGGGTTATCACTCACATCCTGCCTCAGGAGGCCCTTCTCTCATTATGAGGCCCCTTCAGCACTCAGGCAGCTAGCCACGTCCGCCGCTCGGTACCACAGGTCATGAAGTGTTGTGATTGTGCGTCCATTTGCAGAGAGGATATTTGGGTTGTTTGATTTATTATTTATTAGAATCACTTCACCACATGTGTCTGTCGACGACCACATGAAAATCACCTGGACTGCGGACGATGGTGTGAGTCAGATGTCCCAGGTTAAGACACGGGGCAGTACGTTGTGTGTAGCCGGTCAGATGCTGGCTGATCCTTACACCAGGAAAGACCCGGAGTCGGGCAACGGTCAGGTCGCCTTCGGGATGACAGTTAGAAAAGAATCGTCCGACTTCGGAAAAAGTGAACTTGAAATTAGATGATTGGGAAAAGTACGTTATGATCATCTATGATGTGATGACAATTGTATTGACATAGAATTGCATATAAGGTGTGATGGTAGTAGTACTGACATAGAATTGTATACAATGTGATAGTAGCTGTCTGATAGCATTATCTAAGACATAATGGTAGCATTACTGGCATAGAATTATCGAAGCTATAATGATAGGAGCACTGACATAGAATTATCAGATATATAATGGTAGGAGTACTAGAATTATCTGAGATATATTGGGGCAGATGAGAAAGAATTCTATTTACGTATTCCTTGTATGTCGTAAAAAGCGACTAAAGGAGGCGGGAGCGTGAGGCTGGAAACCCTCCCTTTGTTGAATTACAGTTTCTATAGCTGGAACAGAAGGAGTCAAGCGGGGAGTGCTCATCCTCCTCGGAGGCTCAGGCTGGGATGTCTAAATGTGTCTGGATGTAAGCAAGATGAGGAGAGAGGAGAGATAGGTAGTATGTTTGAGGAAAGAATCTTGGATGTTCTGGCTCTGAGTGTAGCAAAACTCAAGGGTAAAGGGGAAGAATAGTTTGTAAATGTTTTAGCGGTTGGTGAGAGGACAAGAGCTATGTAAGGAGCAGCACTACTCCTGAAGCAGGAGCAGTGCCGGAAACGGCGATCAGGTATGAAAGGAAAGGATAATGGTAGAGACATCATGGCAGTAGTAGTGACCCGGAAGCAAACCACAATAACTCTGTCTATTGCACAAGTTAGACGGTTGGATTATCCTTATGTACCGCCGCCTCCACCTCCAGCCGGGGGAGTCAGCGTTGTCAATCCCCTCTTTCCGTAAGGTGTGATGAACCCAGCAAGTATCGACTCGCTACTTCGAAGCTTTTATTATGGAGCCGGGTTGGGGGGAGCGGGAGACGACTGGGGCCGGCGTGTGAGGGGTTGGTGATAAGGTAACAAGGTCAGTAGGGAAGGGTGGTGAGGGAGGAGGACGCTAGTAGCTGACATCGGATACAACGCGATATGATATGAAGCAAATGTGGAAAAATAAGTAGGACGCAGCAAACTGCTGAGAGTGATGTTCATCGTGAATTAAGGCGTTATTCAAAGCTTTTGCTGAGGCTATGGATGATTCTATAATAATGCACTACCCCTCCCCCCATCCCTTTTGATTAGTACACACACACACACACACACACACACACACACACAGAAGCAAATGTTACCAACTCGAGGGGTGACCTTTACACCTGCTGGGTTTGAATAGTTAATACTAAACCATTTTGTTCTCAAATTAATTATATAGGAAGCTATCTAACATTTTCAAGTGTCATGATTATGAAAAAGAGAATATCAGTATGCAGCACACCAGCTCTTCCATGTAATGTCTCAGTCTACATGTAGTGTTCACTATATGGAGGCGGTGTGCATAGGAAGGTGTGATGTCAGGAGATGGGGCCCAGATAATGGACATGGCGTCATTTTTCCATTTGTTATTATTCATATTGTTAGGAGGTTGAGGAAGATGACATTAGGTATATTCGAACAGTGATTTCATGGCTCATCTCAGAGGGGAAGTAAAATAAAGACTTCCATGTAATGTTATCGACTAATGCCAAAGTTAACATGTGTATGAGCTACACATGACGACTCCCAGCTAGTATGTGACCGGTCCCGCAGTGACCACCACCACCACAGAACCTCACCCCCACCACACTCACGCCACACTCAGTGAAAAAGCCTACCATTGGCCTCATATTGCTTTTATTGTCTAGATTATGCCATGCTTTTTGCTTACTCACTCCTCAGTGAAGGCTACGTAATGAATATAACGTCTGTAAGACATGTATATAACGTATGAATACTCATTCATACCGTCGGGTTTTTAGCATAAAACTTTAGGAAATAATCATTGTGTGGTGTTATATGGATTGTGGATTACATAAGTATCTTTTCATATATACTATAGTAACATGTCACAGTGAGTCTTCAATAGGACCAGCTTATAGAAAGAAACGTGTTAAAGCATCCCATCTATTGCATTTAAACTATTAAGCCACAGTCCAGAAGACTGGTTTAGTTACCTGGGTAGCGAGTAGGAAGAAACCAATGAAGTGATAATGAATAGCAACATGCTGTACGTAGGTTACTATATAACCTCGCCACTGATGTGAGCTCATTACAATGCCATCTTATCTGCAAACATCTTCATTCCGCTGCTTCAAGCTAGGATCATCAGAGACGGCCCTACACCATCTTGCTTCACTATCCTCTACCCTCACGTCGCGTTATCCTCCCTCCCAACACCCTCACCTCTCCACTAACCCCGCCCATGGTGATTCCACCTCTGGCAGTTAGATCATTACCGGGTAATGGTTGTTATCATTCATCATTAGTCATTAATAAAAGCCAACTCCATTTATGAATCTGCACTATTTCCCACTTGGGTCAAGGTAACGCTGTATATACCACAATCAGTGGTGTCAGGGGATGAATGTCGTAGCCTCGCCGACTAAGCTCAAAAACAAGCATCTGTTTATCGACGTTTGGCTTCCAGCTCACGAGTTCATACTCTCAAGTTCACATGCCACGGGGAGGGAGAAGTGACGTAGAGTGAGTCGGTGAGGATACTGGCAACGAAGTCGACATTATAACCAAAACTCCGGACGAAGAAAGCTCCGAAGTAGCTCGAAATGAAAGCTTCGAAGTAGCGAGTCGACACTGCCTGGGTTCACTCTGCGGAGAAAGAGAGGACTGACAACACTGACTTGTCCTGGTTGCAGGTGGAGGCTTCTGTACCACCTCGCCCGCCATAGCATAGACGAGACGTCACGAGCGTTGGGGGGACCTGGAGTTGTTATTATTATTGCCACATAACGCTACGACCAGGGCCACCTGCAGCATCAAGACTGCGCTACAATCAGCAGCAGAGAATGAATGGGTTCCTTTGGAGTGAGGAGGCCTTCGAGGAGATTTATCCTCCGATAACACAAGTCTCGCCAAAGGGGATGACTTCCCAGCCCGTGGCGTTAACCACAAGGAGGCGGTCGGCGTCTGATAACGCATCGAGCATGTCATTCATGTTATTATACAAGTATAGTTAGATACCAGGCTGGGATATTTGGGAAAAGATAACCGTTATCATCATTATCTACCGTTATCTCTAAACGTCTGGAGTGACACGAGGGTCGAGATCATGATCATTCCCGTTGCTAACAGTAAACAAGTTATAACAAACAGTAAACGCATCGGACGTGTTTACCTCTTACGGAACGTGAAATATCAAGCGGGCAGTGTTAGGCGCCTCACCACCACCACACGCCAGGAATTTAAAGCTGAACTTTTTAATCCATTTAAGTTGGCCACAAAAAATGCAGCTATTGCATTCCCAACTTGGGCAAATTTCCGTGGCTTGTGGTGGAGGTACATCTGTGGGATATCTGGACGCCGAGCCACACTCGGAAAGTTAGTCATGATGATGGGGATTAAGAAAGGAGGATTCTGATACTTCCAAAACTTACCATTTTTATCGTAAAATTCCGCTGCAGGGAGAACTTACCGGTATATATATATATATATATATATATATATATATATATATATATATATATATATATATATATATATATATATGTGTGTGTGTGTGTGTGTGTGTGTGTGTGTGTGTATATATATATATAAATATATCCCTGGGGATAGGGGAGAAAGAATACTTCTCACGTATTCCCTGCGTGTCGTAGAAGGCGACTAAAAGGGGAGGGAGCGGGGGGCTGGAAATCCCCCCCTCTCATTATTTTTTTTAATTTTCCAAAAGAAGGAACAGAGAAGGGGGCCAGGTGAGAATATTCCCTCAAAGGCCCAGTTCTCTGTTCTTAACGCTACCTCGCTAACGCGAGAATTGGCGAATAGTTTGAAAGAAAGAATATATATATACTTCCTGTCTCAGGAGTCCCTTCTATCTTCATGAGGCTTCTGCAGCACTCAGGAAGCTGGCCACGTCCACCGGTCGGACCATAGGTCATAGAGTGTAGTGATGTGTGTACGTCTGTGTGCCGAGAGTGCAAGGCACTTGAGCAATTAGTGCACGGTGTCTTCATCGTGGGCACGAAAGGTCTAGGGAATACGTAGAAACGGTCTTTGTAGTGTTGTGTAGGTGGATGAGGTTCTGACCGTGGGCGGGAAAGCAACTCATGTTTGTCTAGGGAGTGTGGCTTCTGAGGGGTGTTTGTCTGGAAGGTTGGAGTTTAAGAGCGAGTTGTGAAGGCGGTTTTGTGCTGTCAGGTTATTTCAGTGTGTATGTGTTTTGCCAGTGTTTTGTTTGTTGGGCATGGGGTTATGTATGAGTAGAGATTACTGAAGTGTGAAGAAAAAGAAAGCTATTTCTATTTCAACTTGAAGTTAGTAGCTAGCTATGGAGTGGTTTAATTGGGAAGGGTCTCGTGCTGCTGCATAGAACTGAGCCCCGAGCATGTTAAGATGGGACAGTATTGGGTGGATAGTTGTTTCCTTGCGTAGGTTTGTAAGTGTTTGTGGTTCCTTGGCAGCAGGTGATTGTTCTGAATGCACTGTTTTGTATGGTTTGCAGCTTTGATATGTTTGCTTTTAATGGAATGGAATACCACGCAGATGAGGCGTAGCTTAAAGTGGAGCGGATGTTGGAGAACGTTAAGGCATTCTTTTTCCTGTCCAAATCTGGTGCCAGTTAGTGTTCTAAGGACATTTAGTTTATGTATTGCTTCTGTGTAGGGGTCATCTTTATAAGAATGTCGTATGTGATACCAAGAATGATCGATGGTTCGTTCAGTGGGAGTGATTTTTCCATTCAAGGTGACTGGAGGGTGTGAGCTAGACTCGTGTGTGTGTCTGAAGTTAAGAGAGTGATTGAAGACTTCTGCGGAGATGCAGACTTTCTGTACTGGATAAGTCTTTGTTCCAATTGCGTCATGTAATACTGGATATTTGTTGTTAGTGTGATGTCAGAAAGTTGTGATGTGCTTCTAAGGTCATCTCCATATGAATGAATCTTCATGTTGTGCTTTGCCTGAGGTCACGGGAGGTCATGCAGAAAGAGAATGAAGAAGGGTTGGAGAAAGAATTGCTCCCAGAGGAACTCCATAGTAGATAGAGATTGTGCCTTCAAGGTGAAACCATTGTGTGTGACTTTGTCATGTCGGCTGGCTGTGAAATTGGCCGACTGCTCTCTGTCACTGTTGTAATGGGTAGTGTCTAGTACTGTTTGTTTGATGATGTGTCGGGGGGACAGTGGTGAATGCTTTGTTGGTGTCTGTAACCTCTCTTACTGTGCGGGATGTGAAGTGGGGGGCCTTGGCTGGTTGAAGCCATCTAGAATATGTTGTCTGAGGTCAGTGGAGAGGGCTGGATTCTGAAACTATGTTTTTTTTGGGTGAGAGTGGGATATTTTGTTTGATTCTCGTGTGGATCATTTTTATTCAAATAGTTTGGATACAGAGAATAGAAGTGATTTAAGGCGATAGGAAGAGTGGTGTTGGGTGGTTTGGGGAGTGTTAGGTTTGGTATTTTTTCTATGAAATTTCCTGATGTATGGGATATGTTGAATCCGTGCTTCTAGTGTTGCAGTGATGGAAGGTGTCCACAGAGTAAACAAGAAAGTGTAACTCGTGCATGATTGGGGAATATGGTTTCAGGTGTGTGTGTGTGTGTGTGTGTGTGTGTGACTAGTAGGTTGTGTTTATGACTGAGTTGGCAGGGTTTTTATTTAATACTTGAATGATCATGTATATATATATATATATATATATATATATATATATATATATATATATATATATATATATATATGTATATATATATATATATTTATATATATATATATATATATATATATATATATATATATATATATATATATATATATATATATATATATGTATATATATATATATATATATATATATATATATATATATATATATATATACGTGTGTGTGTGTGTATGTGTGTGTGTGTGTGTGTATCTATAACTATAGTTGCTGCATTGACCTGGCCCCCGAAAAAGTGAGCTTGTTATTTATGGTCCAGTTCAAGGCTTCAGGGATAAACACAGGTGGAGGCAGATCTAATACCTCCGCAGCCGTCCCGGCCACGAAATATAATCAAAAACCAAAATATGATGCAAATGGAGAAGCCAGGTTGTATAATTTTCTCACAATAAAATATGTTGTAACCCGGAGTTTGTGTGGCTGATGACATGCGTCCAGATGGACGTGTGTAGCCGGTAATGGAACTGAAGGTAAACCAGCGAATGCCTAATCCTTCCCAACGATCATTACGGCCCACGGATATTAACGTGTGTGTGTGTGTGTGTGTGTGTGTGTGTGTGTGTGTTACGGGGTGAGAGTTCTGCACTCGTGTGGCCCCGTTTCTTAATCTTGTTTGTACGTACCGTGTGCGTACTTTTGTGTGCGCTTACATACATATATGCTCCGTAGCCTATGTCAGGTAGCAATTTATCGACCAGTCCCGAGGAAAGGATGAAAAGCATGTACTCGCTGTGGACGTCTGTCGCGTCCAGTACTCGAACCGGTACGAATCCAAGCCTTGGCGGGACTTGCTGTCTCATGCTAACCACTACACCACGGAGGCCCGTGTTTTGTGTGTGTGTGTGTATGTGTGTGTGTGTGTGTGTGTGTGTGTGTGTGTGTGCTGTAATTCTAAACCACGGTGAAGGAAGTTGTAATATATATTCATCATACGCTTTTGTTATGGACAGACATGTATAACCAGCGAATTGATTTTTTTCCAGATATCCAAATGGTATTTCCTTCTTTTGTAAAAGTAACTCACCTTTGTTGTACAACATTTGATCTAATAAAACTCTTGATCCCAGATACGATATGTGTTAGTTAAATCTGCAGACGTATTTAACACTAACACACCACTGTATCTTACAGCTGATGTATAAGATAGAGAACACACTGCATTTCGCTGATTACCGAATTATCAGGGATTGTATTACTTTGGTGTTAAAAACGAAAGTCTCTGTCACCATTACCTAAATATTCACGTAGTAAGATGATAATGTAATTTCGTTACTAGAATTACATGGTAGACTATCCTCACAGTTTATAAAGTTGAGTGATTCAGTCTTGTGACCATGTGAATATTAATTGCTGTGAGTGGAGTTGGTATGTCTGTCTCTAGATTGAGGGTGTAAGCTTGTGTTGATGATTGGGGGGGGGGGGGGGTATTGGCAGCGTTGTGTTGCTTAACAAGGAGGCTGCCCTGTTTGGAGTCCTTGGTGGTGTTGTTCATGATGGTACAGGGACTACTGTATCGGTGTTGTGTTGTTGTTCATGATTGTAGAGGGGTTACTGTATCGGCGTTGTGGAGTTGTTCATGATGGTACAAGGGCTACTGTATCGGCGTTGTGGAATTGTTCATGATGGCACAGGGCCTTGTGTATCGGTGTTGTAGAGTTGTTCATGATGGTACAAGGGCTACTGTATCGGTGTTGTGTTGTTGTTCAAGATGGTACAAGGGCTACTGTATCGGTGTTGTGTTGTTCATGATGGTACAAGGGCTACTGTATGTATGTTGTGTTGTTGTTCATGATGGTACAAGGTCTACTGTATTGGTGTGGTGGAATTGTTCATGATGGCACAGGGCCTTGTGTATCGGTGTTGTGGAGTTGTTTATGATGGCACAAGGGCTACTGTATCAGTGTTGTGGAGTTGTTCAAGATGGTACAAGGGCTACTGCATCGGTGTTGTGGAGTTGTTCATGATGTTTGAGGGGCTACTGTACTGGTGTTCCCGTTGGTAGTGATGATACAGGGACTACTGTATTGGTGATCTTGATCTTCAGAGTGGTGAAAGATGTGCTTCTGTATCGTTGTTCTTCATGGTGGTAGAGGTGCGTATTCTTAATGCTGTTAATGGTGTTAGGGAGGCTATAGTCTAGCGTTCTTAATGTTCTTCATGGTGGTAGAGGGGCTACTGTCTTAACGTTCATGATGTTCTTCATGGTGGTAGAGGG
>NC_092234.1:33264202-33266702 GCF_036320965.1 Panulirus ornatus | reverse complement strand
ACCGCTACCCGTTTTATTTTTTTTTTTCCCCCCGTCAGGGTTACTGAATTGTTTCTGTGTCGCCACATTTCCTCAGGCACCTTACTGTTCATCTCCCTTCTTCTTTTGCCTTCTCTGTGCTTCATGTATTGTATCAACCTTATTTCTTCCACTTCTTTCCCATATCTCTTGTGTTGTCTCCCATACATTATGCTCTGATCTGCTTCGCCGTATTTCTTAATCTTGCCGTATTTTTTGACCAATTTAAGTTTCTCTCTTTCATTTGATGTTAAGTCTTTGCCATGTGTTTTTCTTCTACATCCTCTTAAATATTGTCTTTGGCTTGTGTCTCCGTACTTCTCTCTCCCTCGTCCCCTTTTATCTTCTGCTTAAATTCTCCTTCCATTTTATCGGTCAGTTGCCTTGTATATTCACTGGTCTCCGTAATCTTTTACATCTTTTCATGTGCTTCATTCTCTCCCAGTTTCTTTACAATCCATTTTCTTCTACTGTCACGAAATAATGTACCGCCCTACGTCCTCGTGTCTTATTTTCTGTTCGTTCCTTCTCTCCTCCGTTCCTCCATGTCTCTTTCTCTGTATTTTCCATTTGTTACTTCCTTCTGCTATATATTTCTGCCTCCTGTTTCGTTATCGCTTGCTGTATGATATTTTCCCTACCTTCTCTTTTCTTCATTCTTATGTCTGTATGTTTCAACCTCATCCTGTATTTCTGATTCCTTATCTTTTCATCCGTCTTTTTTTTTATCTTCAAACGTGCATAGTGATCCATCCCGAATTCTTTCGTCTCTTACCTTATATTTTGATGCAGCGCTCCTGGCTTTTTCATGACTTTTCGTACCTTGATGTCCGACCTGTACATAGTGTTGCGTCACTCTCTCTCTCTCTCTCTCTCTCTCTCTCCGAGGGGAAGATGAACAACTGGGCTGATTTTGGACCGACTGCCGCAACCAGGAATCGAACCTATGCGCTGGACCCCGGGCGGCCGGCGAATGAGTCATCGGTCAGCGACGCCAGCCGCTTCGTCGTGAAGGTGTATATCTGTATAACGTCATTAATGTGGATTGTGGTTGGGAAGTCAACCAAGTGATTATGGTTGTGTTGAGGCAATCAGGATTCGACTGTTGTACTCCTTTGTCAAGGATGTCACTATTTTATTCATTATCTGGATACGTTATTTGTTCTTTGTTATACATTTGCGCTCTTCGTATGACCCCACCACCTGTCAAACCAATCTTTTTTTACGTATTTTGTGGATTAAAGATCGTTTAATTTTCATTGATCTTTTAATTCTAATATTTCATCTTTTTCATAATCATCCTTATCATTATCATTGTTATTGTTTTATTGTAGTTATTGTTATCATTAGTATGATTATTATCGTGACACGCAAGTGGCTAACCGTCGTGTCGTTGTAAAGCGTCGTTCGTGAGGTCGTGCTCAGAGGTCGTGCTTCCGTGCGTGCTGGAGAGGGGGGGGGGAGTATTAATGTGTCGCGTCTTAAGAATTCAGTGTAATGTCTATAGACGAGCTGGCAGTGCCACATGTGAGCATACTGACTGACTCGCTTAAAAAACACCTTTCGGACGAGCAAAGGTTGCTCAGGAAAGTAGTCCACGTATGATATAATGATATATAGAAAAAAAAGCAGAGAAGTTATATTACGTTGATTTTTTGTATCATCCATCACCAGCGAGTCTGAAGGTCAGGGGGAATATATTTCGTATATATCAGCTTGAGGCTTGGCTTACAGACAGACGTACATTGTGCATTACAGGCGAGCAACATTAACTGGCTACTTCAGTACTGTCTCTGGGTGGAGCAGGTCGGCTGGCAGGCAGCGCGCGCCAAGCAGCAGCTCACTGAGAGCTTGAGCATATAGGAACACTTTGGAGACTCGGGCACGGCAAATGGCGAGAAAAACGGGTGCAGACCAGAACAAAGGGACCAGGGTGGTGAGGAGTGACGTGTTGTCAACTGAGTGGAGGGAGGACCAACTGGCCTTTGCCCTGTGTGGGCACAGTGCTCAAGAGGCCGTATGGGGACCGAGAGGAGGCGGAAGGAGGAGAAGAAGAGAAGGGGAGCTAACTGGCACAGACTGTGCCCTTCATGTACATGGTATTCAAGAGGCCAGAATCCAGTGGGTGAAGTTACACGCCCCGCCACGACTCGGCTGGTGGTGGTACTTGAGCCTCCGCGGAGGTATTGGTACTCGAGGTACTTGTGTTACCACCGGTGCTTGAGGTAGCTGGGAGGGCTATGGATATGGTAATGCTGTGAGGGGAGGTGTGGCCCGTCTGTGGGAGTGAGGCTGGCAGGTGTGGCCCGTCCTCCTCCTGCCCACTACAGCCTCTTGCTTGTATGTGTCACTACAGCTTCTTGCCTGTATTTATTGCTACAGCCTGATACCCCCCTCCTCTCTCTCTCTCTCTCTCTCTCTCTCTCTCTCTCTCTCTCTCTCTCTCTCTCTCTCTCTCTCTCTCTCTCTCTCTCTCCCTCTC
>NC_092234.1:33256702-33261702 GCF_036320965.1 Panulirus ornatus | reverse complement strand
TGTGCGGGAGGGAGCAGTGGGACGAGCCGGGGACAGACCTGGACGTAATGATGGTGCGGCCGTATCTTGAGTACGTGGTAATGAAGGCCGGGTCACCGTGCCTGACGTGTGGGCCTGTATGGGGTGATTACGGTGGTCAGCTGAGAGGATTTACACGACTGTTATAAACAACTGACAACGAGTGTCTCGCCTGACCCCGAGGCATCGCTCGCTACTGTAAATCAACCCTGCATCATAAATACCCATAATTAACGACCATTACCGCTGGATATAACACCGTGCCAAAGGTCCTCACGAGAGGTCATTTTCCCATTCGAGGAACTTAGGAATGTAGGCTCGAGGGCGGGTCGTAGACCACATTCATACCCTCGGCGTGCCTTATTGAAACATGGCGGATAACATATTCTGCCGGCCCGTCGACTCATTGCCACGTCCATGTCCTCTGGAGTGTCCAGACTCGCGTCCCTCACTGGTAGTGTCAGGATTAGCTCAGGTTGTCATTTTGTGTGATATTGTCTTAGTTTCACTGTATGTATCACAGGAAAGACTTTGGGCCTTGATTTCCCTAATTGTTCATATTAGATGAGTAGCGGTATACGAGTCTGTAATTGTTACGAATTATTCCTTCTCATTTGCTTTCCAGTCTCCTTATCGTGTCCTTCCATCTCTGTCCTCTGCAACCTAACTCTCAAAGTCTCCCACTCACGTATGTCCCGTATTGATAGCTTTTACTCACGCCTTCACAGCTGCTTGCCATCTTTAACACCTGCTTACATAGCAGTATTTTAAAGTCATCGATCACAGGGACATTATTGTATAGTACACTGCTACAGTCTTCGGCCTGTACAGCATTAGCTTTAGTCTCACGAGCATCTTACAGTGGCCTTCACCCCGTCTCCACCCTCATCAAACCCTGTCCATACCTTATATCCTACGTAAAATTCTGCTTTTCAAACATTTCACCTCAGTAACAGTATCCTCACCAGATGCACAACCCGTATAGCTGTGCTTCATCTGGATCCACATCCACTCTTAACCCCGTTCACTCTCTTCATCCAGCTCACCGCCCAAAATGTAGAACCTCACCTGGCACATCACCCATTTCACCACCCCCCCATGCACAGTGTATACTCAGACCAATACAATCCATGAATACCGGTGTTACATCTGGAGCACACCAGCCACACACAGCCTCTCCCACAGTATCCGTAGACCCTCATCCACAACGTAGACATCCGTACAACGTAGACATCCGTATCCTTATCTAGTCATTTACGGCCTCATCCACACTGTCATAACCCATCCCTTGTAACGCGCTAATCACCTCTCACCACCTTATGTCACCGACAGCTGTCACCAGTGACGTTATGGTTGCCTTATGAATTGGTACTGATGATAAACTTTTATTTTTTCTATTTGATTCCTTCGGCATTTGCTTCCAGAATACGAGTTAGATGTTTTCACCAAAAGAGGAGTAGTTAATGTGAAGCTGCAAAAAATTTATTTGTGTCCGCTTCATCACTTGCACGGTCCCCAGCCACACTGAGATTTAAACTGGTAGAAAAAGAAAGTCATGATAGTTCAGAATTCTCTCCTCCGAGCGACTGGTCGATGGTAATAGATCATTTTTGTATGCAAATTATAATCATGCAAATTCAATTGTCTTGAGGATCTTTTATGACTCATTTCATATACACTTACAGTGAACCACCAGACCTTGTACCTCTGTAGGATCCAGCTCCTCTGCCTTGCTGGCATCTGGGTGTCTGTATTATCTATCCTGAAGGCTTCCTCACTCACTGATACCCTGGCGAGTATCAGGCATCTCCCTTCTTCCACGGCAGCCCTGGCCCGCCTTCCCTCAAGCCCCGTCCCTCCAGCTACAGATAAGCGGGTCTTCACACTTTAGCCAGTTCCCGTGTCATCCTACCACCCTTCCCTCCCCCTCATACAACAGTACTACTATTTCTCAAAGTCCTCCCTCACTATTACTGCTTCGTGTGGTACATGCCCCAGTCACGGCCGACAATAACGTCCCACTACCCCGCGCCTCTCCTCTCACAACCCTTATCTCCTCCCACAACCCTCATCTCTCCTGGTACAACCCCCACGTCCCTCTCCACCTCCACCCTGCACCTCCTATCAAGAGGTAATGGGAGTTCTCATTAATATCTTACACATGGGCGGCCCGGTTGTAAGGGAGGGCGTATCGTGGCGGGGGTAGTCACCTTCCTCTTCTTAATCTTCAATTTCCCCTTTTTGTCAGCCGTCTCTGACGTTCCTCCCTCACCGTCAGCCACGTCCCATGGCAGCCCCCTCCCCTGGACATTATCATCCACCGTTCGTGGACATTATCCGTTCTCCTGCGACCATTTCCGTTGCATGGTTCTACTCCCATTTCCATTTGCGCTTTCCGTCACCGGTTCCTGTTGGCTGCCTGTTACCTCTCTTTGTCAGGTGTCGCCGTCTCGTATGTCTGTGCACCCCCCCCCCCCCCCCACTCTCTCTCTCTCTCTCTCTCTCTCTCTCTCTCTCTCTCTCTCTCTCTCTCTCTCTCTCTCTCTCTCTCTCTCTCGTTTCTTTTCGCATTTCCTTCGCGACATCTCCTTTCTTCAGCCCCCCCCCCTTTCTTTTTTTTTTTTTTTTTTTTTTTTTGTGTGTGTGTGTGTGTGTGTGTGTGTGTGAGTCTTTGTGGTGTTAGTCTCCTCCTTTCCTTACTCTTGACCTTATGTTTCCATTCTGTGACATTTTCTAAACAATGGTCGGTCTTTTGTTCTATAATATTTCTTGCCGTATGTTCTACCTAGGTCTGTGTCGGTACAGCTTGTTGAATCAGACCAGTTTTTTTTTCCGATCATTTGATTCATTCTCGGCAGTATATACTGTAACCCCCACACCGTCTCTCTCTCTCTCTCTCTCTCTCTCTCTCTCTCTCTCTCTCTCTCTCTCTCTCTCTCTCTCTCTCTCTCTCTCTCTCTCTCTCTCTCCTCGAGTATTATATTTTCCATTCGTATGCTTCGTTTTCTTACTTATCCTCGTTCCTCTCTTCATTCGTCAACATCTTTCGCTCTCACCTTTTTACACTTCTCTTTCCCAGTTGCCTTCCTCCATCAGTGTTTTCATATCAGTACACCTGCTCTTTTCTTTCTGCCTGTTATAACTTTTGTATTTCCGTTTGCTATTGTTGTCTTAATTGTTTAGTCTACCGCACTGTGCAGATGTCTACCTCACTCTGCAAGTGTCTACTGCACTCTTAGGTGTCTACCCCACTCTGCAAGTGTCTACCGCACTCTACAGGTGTTTACCACTTTCTTCAGGTGTTTTCCCCACTCTGCAGATGCCTACCACAATCTGCAGGTGTCTTTCCTCAGTCTATAGGTGCTTACCACAATCTGCAGGTGTCTACCCCACTCAACAGGTGCCTACCGCACTCTTCAGGTGTCTACACCACTCTGCAGGTGTCTACCGCACTCTGCAGGTGTTTACCCCACTCTGCAGATGTCTATCTCATTCTGCAGATGTCAACCGGACTCTACAGGTGTGTACCGCACTCTGCAGATGTCTACCCCACTCTTCAAGTGTCTACCGCACTCTGCAGGTGTCTACCCCACTCTGCAGGTGTCTGGAGTACTTCCACCATTCTGATCTCGTGCAGTATATAGAGTCATCTCTCTCCCTTCTCTCTGCTTTTCTCTTCCGCCTGAAAATCTAGTGATGTGTCTTCTTTCTTGCTCGTCTTCTTCCCTTTCGTTCGTTCTCGCCATTTTTTTATCGTCATGATGGTTTCACACTGTGTTCCGTACGTCCTCTTGATCTCAGCATTATTCTTTATTGTTGCTACAGTCTTCCTGTGTTTTTGTGTACGATTCATCATTCATGGCATATGTCTTACTCTATTGTATATGATACTCATATATACATTGCATGTTTCTTACTCATATTATATATACTACTTATATATACATTGTACGTTTCTTACTTATATTATATATGCTACTTATATATACACAGCATGTTTCTTACTCTTATTTTATATGGTACTTATATGTGTATATTCCTATGAGTCCACGGGGAAAATGAAACACGATAAGTTCCCAGGTGCACTTTCGTGTAATAATCACATCATCAGGGGAGACACAAGAGAGAAATATATGTCAGTTGATATGCATCGAGGAGACGAAACCATTTGGTAAACATGATTATTACACGAAAGTGCACTTGGGAACTTATCGTGTTTCATTTTCCCCGTGGACTCATAGGACTATTTTGATCACGCGCAAAATTGTGATCCTTTCCAATATGTGTAGATCATTCTATTAAATGTTCTGAACTTGGTCCATCCTGGAGTCATGCACTGCAACGTCCTCACTGCATGTCATTATGACGAACTTTATTCATATTCAATTTCATTACTTGATGTGACTCGCTTCCCCTTTTTCCATTTTTTGTTTCTCTTTCATTCATCATAAAGCTTTTTTATTTTGATATTCTTTTTTTTTTTCCCTCTCTAGATTCTTTGCTATTCCCCATCTTCTTTCTTCCTAATTTTCCTTCGTGATGTTCCTTTTTCGGTTCACGTTGGGTGTGGGGTGTGGGGTGGGGGGATCCTTAAGTTTTTCGTCTGGCGTGAAAGAGGCTGAGTTATATACATACAAAAATTCCACTGCCATTGATATCTAGCGTGGCCCCCCTCGCTCTGCTCAGATCATTAAAATGCCTTCGACTCGCATTACCTCCGTCTTGAAGCATTGAATTCGAAACTAACGCTGCTTCTCAGAGCTTTGAGTTCGATGTTTGTAGTATTTCCTTTCGAGGTATTGAATTCCATCTTCGCCGGGCCCCCCTCTCTCTTCGGGTCCTATAACTCAAGACTGCCGTTTGTAATCGACACATGGAGGAGGGCCGGCATCCGGCATTCCTCTTCCCAGATCTCGGGTTGGAACATTTAGCTGCAAGTGAAGAGGTTACATGAAGCGCCTGGAGGCCAGGATGTCTTGCAA
>NC_092234.1:33201702-33246702 GCF_036320965.1 Panulirus ornatus | reverse complement strand
GGGGTTGTTAGGGAGGTAAATGCAAGAGTTTTGGAAAGAGGGGCAAGTATGAAGTCTGTTGGGGATGAGAGAGCTTGGGAAGTGAGTCAGTTGTTGTTCGCTGATGACACAGCGCTGCTGGCTGATTCATGTGAGAAACTGCAGAAGCTGGTGACTGAGTTTGGTAAAGTGTGTGGAAGAAGAAAGTTAAGAGTAAATGTGAATAAGAGCAAGGTTATTAGGTACAGTAGGGTTGAGGGTCAAGTCAATTGGGAGGTGAGTTTGAATGGAGAAAAACTGGAGGAAGTGAAGTGTTTTAGATATCTGGGAGTGGATCTGGCAGCGGATGGAACCATGGAAGCGGAAGTGGATCATAGGGTGGGGGAGGGGGCGAAAATTCTGGGGGCCTTGAAGAATGTGTGGAAGTCGAGAACATTATCTCGGAAAGCAAAAATGGGTATGTATGAAGGAATAGTGGTTCCAACAATGTTGTATGGTTGCGAGGCGTGGGCTATGGATAGAGTTGTGCGCAGGAGGATGGATGTGCTGGAAATGAGATGTTTGAGGACAATGTGTGGTGTGAGGTGGTTTGATCGAGTGAGTAACGTAAGGGTAAGAGAGATGTGTGGAAATAAAAAGAGCGTGGTTGAGAGAGCAGAAGAGGGTGTTTTGAAGTGGTTTGGGCACATGGAGAGGATGAGTGAGGAAAGATTGACCAAGAGGATATATGTGTCGGAGGTGGAGGGAACAAGGAGAAGAGGGAGACCAAATTGGAGGTGGAAAGATGGAGTGAAAAAGATTTTGTGTGATCGGGGCCTGAACATGCAGGAGGGTGAAAGGAGGGCAAGGAATAGAGTGAATTGGAGCGATGTGGTATACCGGGGTTGACGTGCTGTCAGTGGATTGAATCAAGGCATGTGAAGCGTCTGGGGTAAGCCATGGAAAGCTGTGTAGGTATGTATATTTGCGTGTGTGGACGTATGTATATACATGTGTATGGGGGGGTTGGGCCATTTCTTTCGTCTGTTTCCTTGCGCTACCTCGCAAACGCGGGAGACAGCGACAAAGTATAATAAAAAAAAATAAAAATATATATATATATATATATGTGTGTGTTTGTGTGTGTGTGCGTGTGTGTGTGTTGTGTGTGTGGTAAATCTTCTCAGGCTTATTTCATTGTGTATTTATCAATCTCTTCACCGAGTCTTTTCTTAACATTAAGATTTCTTTTTCAGTGTTCTAGAGGTTTTTAATGAAACCTGTTATGGCTTTTCTTTTAATTTTAGTCAATACACACATTATATAACACCTTATTTTTTCATTTTTCATTTTTTCATATTACATTTCGCTGATGACACACCAATATTTCGCTGAGTTCCGACAGCATCTGTCAGGGATAGTTGTATTGTAGATAGAAGTAAAGTCCACTAGGTATACTCCCCACATCGTGTGTGTGTGTGTGTGTGTGTGTGTGTGTGTGTGTGTGTGTGTGTGTCCGTGTGCAGCTGAGTTACTCCCTGTGTCTCGAAACTGATTCTTGCTCTGCAGGAGGCGGCGGTGGTGGTGAGATCGGTGGGTCCTCGTGGTTGTCGAGGTTATAACCCTCGGTGAGGAGAGAGAGCCAGGCCTGACGGCTGGTGTCTTGGATGAGGTTGTGATGGTCAGGTACCTGGACTAACCTGGACAGTCGCTGGTGAATAATTTGAGTGTTCTCTGTACGCCTGTGATGTGTAGGTCGAGACGGGGGTTAGGTATACCTCAGTTTTTCTTACATATGGCTTCCCTAGACTGGCCATCGGTTCATCTCTGGACAGTGCTTAAAAATCTTTGTAGTTTTGTGCTAGCCACCGTCAGGATTGCGTTTCCAGTGTCTCACGTTGTAGGTGCATTATATCAGTGGTCATACAGATATGATATTCAGGATGTTGAAATGTACGTTCTTTATTGCTTCACTTGCACTGATACATCACAATAGAACTAGACGGCTTTTGGTATCATAAGATCTTGAGGTAAGTTGGTGAAAAATGGCTTACTAATTGAACAGTTCTTGCAGTACACTATTAATGTGGGTTTATCTTCTTGGGGTATTGCAGTTGACGTGTCATTTCGGCATACCTTTTAATATTCTCTCATCTGTTGTTTGTGTTGAAGATATTCCTAAGTTCAATTATTTGCGCTTCTTTGACGGTCTGGGACAGATATTCCTAATCTTTTGTTTCAATAAAAGTGTATAACTAATCATCTATATACGCCCAGGACGCCTTCTCAAGGGACTCCTGCTTGCTTAAAATGTACACTCAATTCGGGAGCAGGGAAATGATTGCCTTCTTTGGAGTGAGAAGTTCTTCGACAATCCTTTACGCCTTTCAGTCCTTTGATGATACATTAACGTCGAGGAAACTTTTCATTCCTGGTGTAACCACATGCAGGCGGAGCTCTGTAACACCTATGTATATATATATATATATATATATATATATATATATATATATATGTATATATATATATATTTATTTATTATACTTTGTCGCTGTCTCCCGCGTTTGCGAGGTAGCGCAAGGAAACATACGAAAGAAATGCCCCCCCCCCATACACATGTATATACATACGTCCACACACGCAAATATACATACCTACACAGCTTTCCATGGTTTACCCCAGACGCTGCACATGCCTTGATTCAATCCACTGACAACACGTCAACCCCGGTATACCACATCGTTCCAATTCACTCTATTCCTTGCCCTCCTTTCACCCTCCTGCATGTTCAGGCCCCGATCACACAAAATCTTTTTCACTCCATCTTTCCACCTCCAATTTGGTCTCCCTCTTCTCCTCGTTCCCTCCACCTCCGACACATATATCCTCTTGGTCAATCTTTCCTCACTCATTCTCTCCATGTGCCCAAACCATTTCGAAACACCCTCTTCTGCTCTCTCAACCACGCTCTTTTTATTTCCACACATCTCTCTTACCCTTACGTTACTTACTCGATCAAACCACCTCACACCACACATTGTCCTCAAACATCTCATTTCCAGCACATCCACCCTCCTGCGCACAACTCTATCCATAGCCCACGCCTCGCAACCATACAAAATTGTTGGAACCACTATTCCTTCAAACATACCCATTTTTGCTTTCCGAGATAATGTTCTCGACTTCCACACATTCTTCAAGGCTCCCATTATTTTCGCCCCCTCCCCCACCCTATGATCCACTTCCGCTTCCATGGTTCCATTCGCTGCCAGATCCACTCCCAGATATCTAAAACACTTTACTTCCTCCAGTTTTTCTCCATTCAAACTTACCTCCCAGTTGACTTGATCCTCAACCCTACTGTACCTAATAACCTTGCTCTTATTCACATTTACTCTTAACTTTCTTCTTTCACACACTTTACCAAACTCAGTCACCAGCTTCTGCAGTTTCTCACATAAATCAGCTAGCAGCGCTGTATCATCAGCGAACAACAACTGACTCACTTCCCAAGCTCTCTCATCCACAACAGACTTCATACTTGCCCCTCTTTCCAAAACTCTTGCATTCACCTCCCTAACAACCCCATCCATAAACAAATTAAACAACCATGGAGACATCACACACCCCTGCCGCAAACCTGCATTCACTGAGAACCAATCACTTTCCTCTCTTCCTACACGTACACATGCCTTACAACCTCGATAAAAACTTTTCACTGCTTCTAACAACTTGCCTCCCACACCATATATTCTTAATACCTTCCACAGAGCATCTCTATCAACTCTATCATATGCCTTCTCCAGATCCATAAATGCTACATACAAATCCATTTGCTTTTCTAAGTATTTCTCACATACATTCTTCAAAGCAAACACTTGATCCACACATCCTCTACCACTTCTGAAACCACACATTATATATATATATATATATATATATATATATATATATATATATATATATATATATATATATATATATATATATATATATATATGAACATACAATAACGGGGTTACACATTAGGCATCAAAGTACACATCAATATAGTGCGAGTATCACGTGACGGTGAATAGGAGGATCAGGTGTCGGGGGACGGGTGGACGGGCAGAGTCGGGTCGGGTCTGGGCGCCGGCGGCCGACCGGAGTCGGTGAACGTCGGAGGGAGGGGGTTAGGGGGTAGTGATACAGTTGCCCCTCCTCCTCCTCCTCCTCCTCCTTGGCCGCCTACCGGGCAAATGCCACATAGCGGGACTTTGATGGAAGGCTCCTCTTGAGCAAGTGATGATTTACCTCGTCTCTCGGGTCTGTTCTGCAGCTCTGACCTGTCCACAGATGATCGGCTTCAACGGTGCATCTCACGCCATAATTGTCTACCACCGCATTGATTTTGATATATATTATACAATATATATATATATATATATATATATATATATATATATATATATATATATATATATATATATATGTTGTGGTGGTGGTGTGGGGGTAAATATAGCTTCCACTCCCTTTGGCTCTCAGTGTTCCCCTTTACTACTCTTCCCCACAGGATACATTTCACTCTACAGCAGTTCCATTCTTGTGCCAATATATTCCGACGTCGTTTGAAGGCGCTGCAGATTAAGGAGCCATACACCATGCCTGACTGTGAGGCACCACAAATTCAGAAGCCATAATCAAGTGTACTGACGACGTGTACGGTGTTCAGATTGTCTGAAGCTCCTGAAGAAGGCGTTCGATATTCTCCTTTTTCTTTATCGTTGTTTAGAACGTGACGTTCTCGGCCTCGGTGATGCTGAAGGTCGGTCGAGTCTAGAGCGTATGTAACGACCAGCCGAGCGGAGGGGAACGATGGTGAGGCACACCCTCGACCTGAGGCAGTAGTTACGTCCGAGTGAGATGTGGTGATTACTCTTGAGACTGTGAGAAACATTGGCCACAAAGACCATTATAGGCTTAGAATAAAACTTTTTTTTTAATGAAGTAAGAAATGGCTCAGCCTTTGTGATGGAGGTTCCAGTTGACTTGAATATACTTGATGTAGGAAAATAGAAATTAGTCACCAGCTAGACACAGTCATTTCTGTAGCGAGAAAACGTTATGTCTTATTTGAATTCATGAGAACGACGGTATGACCCATGAGAACGATGGTACGACCCTTGAGTACACTGATACGACCCTTGCGTATGACGGCTTGGCCTTTGACCTAACCCTTGAGGGCCAGGTCATAGGCCTGGTCATCATACCCAAGGGTCGTACCGCTGTGGCCTAGCGGTTGTCGACGGTGACCCAAATGCATCGCGAGACAAGACAGAACAACACAGTGAGACGAGACTTTATGGGAAGGTAAAACCTACATCACTCAAGTTGTAAGTTAATGTAGACGTTGTTCAACGGGGATACAAGGTCAGTCAGGTAATGGTATTTTACGAACAGAACGTATGAGGGCAGCTGTACCCGCTCGACAGTTAGGAAAGCAAGGATCACCAGGCACATATACCGTACAGGGATACAGGGACGTTGTTCAAGGGATGTACACATGGCAGAGATTTTCCTTGATAAGTGCCTGACATGAAGATTTGGGGGATGGGGGGGCGAAGATTTTGATTAATGCGGCTTCGTTGAAGGGAACAAACTAAGTAGCAACCGCTCAACGAGACTATGGTAGACCACTGGTTAAGTTCAACGAAGACACATGAAAAAACTGTTTAATGAGAGGACTTTATAGTGAGGCAGTGTTCAGTGAGAATATATGAAACATTAGATCCTCAGCGAGACCAAGTTACTTACAGACCCTTTTTCCACATAAACCTGTAAGAGACTGTGTGCACATGATACAAAATACTGTACATACGTGCGGATGACACATACGTCATATACAAACCTTGTTTAGTTAAGACACACGTTATGTAGAGATCTCATTCGTCTTGGAGACATTATACAGAAGCTTTTTCGTGAAGAACGCATAACAGGAGGACGTTATTCAGCAGAAACAGTTTACCGATGTCTGTTCCAACCATGACTACCGCTGTAGGAGGAGGAGTCCCGATGCTGCAGACGGGGTGGTGTTGGACGTGATAATTGAGGAGGTGGTAGACTGAGGTGATGAGGGAGGAATGGAGTGGGCGTGCGGTGATGAGGGAGGATATATGTGATGAAGAGAGAATATGAGGGAGGAAAATGTAGACGGTTGGCATGAGGAAGGAAGTGTTTGGTAAAGGGAGATGGGAAAATGAGTGTGGTGAAGTGATACGAGGTGGAAGGGATGTTGTGAAATGTGATGAGGGAGAAGATATGAAGAGGGAAGATCATGAGGGAGATGGGTGCAGGAAGGAGGTGTGGAGCTGGGAGGCTGGGATTCATACGGTAGGAGGAATGCGGTGAGGAAGACGGATGAAGAATGGGCCAGAGAGGGTGACTGATGAGGGAGGAAGTGAGGATGAAGGGCGATGCTTGGGGAGGTGTGGTGAGGAGAGATATGAGGTACATGGGGTGGGAGCCGGGGAGATGATGACGTTAGGGGAGATAAAGTACGTGGGATGGTTACTGGGGAGATGATAACGGCGGTGAAGGGAGGTGATGGAGGGGGCTGTATTATGAGGAAAGGTGAGGGAGTTGAGTGGTGAGGATGCATCGTGAGTGAAGAGAGTTAGGTAGGTATGCGGGGGAGATGATGAGTAAGGAAGGGAATGGTGGTGTGTGGTAGGGATGGTGATGATGTTGGGGCGGGAGGAGGCGCATCTGGGGCTGTGGTGGAGGTAGGAAGCTGCTGCGTGGGATCCAAGGAAGCAGAGAGAAGGACCAGCAGCGGAGGCGACGCTATACCAGGGAAGTGGCTGATGGTAGATTTTGAGGGAAGTGGCTTGTGGTAAACTTGCTAATGACAGGACGGAGCCTTGAGGGGCAGTTGTTGGGAGGTAGATGCTGATAGGACAGCTGATGGATGAAAGACTGTTGGTAGAAGGGTAGATGGTAGGTAGGATAATGGCTTGTAAGAAGGCAGATAGTCAAGCAAATGGTAAGTCATTGTTGTAATGTGCTAAAGGTCAGTAAAGATTAGCGTCACGTGATGCTGGTAAATGAGGGCAATGGTTTCTGTTAAATGAGGGGTGATGTCAGTGGCTTCTGTTGAATGGGATGACGTCAGAAAATGCTGGTTCATGGAGAGGTGTCGTGGTGTGCTGGGAAACGAGGTGAAATCTGGAGTGTTGACAAAATGTTTGGGAAGACTGGTGGAGACGATGTGCCTAAAAGAGGTTGTTTCGGCAGGTCGTGGTGGAAACTATGGGTAGGACGGGTGACGGTGAAGTACTAGATGGTAAATGATGGTGTGTGTCGTTAGTTGTCTGACTGTGATGGTGGAGACGATGGTAACAGCAAGGACTCACGATAGATGTGTGAAGGAGGCTCTGGGGTTGAGTGTTGACGTTACAACCTGGAGCCTATCTCATCGACTTTCCTGAATGCAATCTGTCCTCTCCAGTAGTTCGGCTGCCTCGTCTGGTCACCTGTTACAGTAATCGTTCTGGCCAAGCCTCAGCAGCCATTATCTTCCCATAAAAGTATTCATATACTCGTTAAACCCGCTCTAATGAACAAGTCGTGCACCATTTGAAGCCTTTTATGTTAAAACTCTTCGTATTATTGTCACTACTGAAGCTAATTCTTACCGTGGAATAAGGCGAGAGTAAATGGGAAAACGAAATTGGTGTCACGTAATGTTATTAACGATATGAGAGGCTCAGCGTACCGGGTCTCGAAGCGCTGCGCACGAAAATGCGTCGCTCATCAATAGTGGTGGTTGAGGGCAAAGCGTATGTAGCAGAGTCCCGCCTGGCCTGATGGTGGTGGCTTCGTGGTAGGAGGGAAGATCCAGGACATGAATAAAGCGGGGAGGATGAGGTGTGAATAATACGGGGAGGATGAGGCGTTTCTTGGAAATGGTAATGGTGGGGTGTTGTTGATGAAAGGGCTTGGGGGCTGAGGGACTCAGCAGAGTGAGGGCTGCTGGGGAAACTTGAAGTCAGGTATAGATATATAAATATATGAATTTTTTTTCTTCCAGGAATCTGGTCCATGTAGAAAATGTTTAGGATGACAGGTGTATCAGGAGGATGTTTATGTATTCACGGTTCCCATACGACATGATGAGACCCGTTCTCTTGTAACGTCTCTTGAGGGTTTTGAAATGTCGGCCAGAACGTCACATGGGTACAGAAACATCAGTCAGAACGTCACATGGGTACAGAAACATCAGTCAGAACGTCACATGGGTACAGAAACATCAGTCAGAACGTCACATTAGTACTGAAACATCAGTTAAAATGACACGTAAGTACTGAAACATTAGGCAGAACGTCACATGGGTGCTGAAACAGTCAGAACGTCACATAAGCATTGAAACATCAGGCAGAGCGCCACGTTGATTTTGAAACATCAGTCAGACTGTCAGGTTGGTTTTGAAGCAATGATCAGAACGTCGCATGCCTCACTCACCCATTAAGCTCGTGGTTGACTCTGTGGATAGCCATGAGGATGGACACTATGAGTGCTGAGAGTGTAGGACACGTCTAGCCATGAGGATGGACACTGAGTGTTGAGAGTGTAGGACACGTCCCAACACCCTCTTATGAAAATTTATGGAAATTTCCGATCCTCTCTAACTTGCCTGGCAGTAAATCCTGAGTCATGACCCGGGGCCGAGTCACACCTGAGCGGGTCAGGCAGGTATCCCAGGGCGGAGCAGCTCTACAGGTGAGAATGATGGCTGCCCGGAGTGTGGAGTCGCCCATCAATTGTCAAAACTTACGGTGGGGGGACGTATGTTAGGGAGTGGAACAAGGTGTTGCACGAGGTGGCCCGGCCTCGTGTTCTCGAGCGGAGGGGCTGTGTACCGCCCTACAGGCGGAGCTGGGTAAGGCTACTGCGTCCAGCCTATATCAGACTGATGATGACCGTAGCTTTTGTGAGTGTAGGGTTAATCGGCCGTCCTACGCTCTGCTCTTTGCTTAGCACTGGATGTACCGGTAGTGAGGCGGTGGCTGCAGGTCGGCGCTGGGGCCCTGTGGTGGGCGTGACAGACACACTGCGGGTGGGAGGAGGCCACACACACTCTCACATGAGCACCAATGGAGGGTGTGTCGAGACGCCTTCTTGTGTGATGTTGGGAGGTACAACCCAGCTAGGCATGACTACCTTCATGACGCCACCATATCCGTACACGGGACCTGATGTGGAAGACTTCGCCTTCAAACCTGATCGCGTACACTCACGTACACACACACACACACGCACATATATTTATATATATTTCTTCTTTTTTCTTTCATACTATTCGCCATTTCCCGCATTAGCGAGGTAGCGTTAAGAACAGAGGACTGGGCCTTAGAGGGAATATCCTCACCTGGCCCCCTTCGCTGTTCCTTCTTTTGGAAAAAAAAAAAAAAAAAAAAAAAAATATATATATATATATATATATATATATATATATATATATATATATATATATTATCCCTGGGGATAGGGGAGAAAGAATACTTCCCACGTATTCCCTGCGTGTTGTAGAAGGCGACTAAAAGGGGAGGGAGCGGGTGGCTGGAAATCCTCCCCTCTCGTTTTTTTTTTTTTTTTTTTTTTATTTTCCAGAGGAAGGAACGGAGAGGGGGGCCAGGTGGGGATTTTCCCTCTGAGGCCCAGTCCTCTGTTCTTAACGCTACCTCGCAAACGCGGGAAATGGCGAATAGTATAAAAATATATATATATATATATATATATATGTATATATATATATATATATATATATATATATATATATATATATATATATATATATATATATATATATAAAACCCTGCGACCAATTTTTATGAAAGAGACTTGTGTTACCCGGGACTTCCTGCTTTAGGCTCATTCAGCCCACGGCTGCGCTACTTCCAGTAGCAGGGAAACGTTAGTGCCTGTGGAGTGAGAAGTTCTCTGGCGTATCCGTACACCTGGTGACACAGCCTCGCTGAAGGTAACTCTTCCCTCATGGTGTAACCTCGACCAGGCGCAGTTCTCTAACTCCTATCCATTACGACGGGTATGTGGACTGGGATGGTGAGTAAACATTAATATTCTTCAAATGTTTTCGCTGGCGCAGAAGCCTTCATCAGAGAGCCTGGGTAAGATATACAGGACCATATCTCCGCAGGCCACTCGTTGGAGGCCGCGCTTGTCTTCCCGGTCCCTCTACATTCCGATACCGTCATTTGCGCTCCTGGTGTTGACCAATGTACGAATGGTCACGGTTGTTGGTCGTTTGCCCTAAGCATATGTGGGCCGCTTTGAAGACGTTTCTCCCTCGTCTGCTCAATTCTTTATGCATTATATCAGCCCCTTACCACCTTGGTATGTGTGTCCACACTCGTCTGGGTGGACAAGGTTCTAGCGCTGTCTTATGGTTACGTATATCTACTTTATGTTTACTGATCCTTTATGGCCGGACATCCAGTACAAGGTATACCGTATGTTACACTATCCTCGTTGACACTTCACCTGTCTTCATCCCTGACAAAGTAGCGGTGTTTATTCCCGTCTTTTGTCAGCATCGAGTTATATCGGAGACTTTCCTTGAATTCAGAAGGAGCCTGGCCCTCGTCGGGATCGGATGGGATAAGAAGCCCAACCCCCCCTAGGCTCAGTGCTTTGGTTCCTCACCACCGGCTGGCCGCCCTAGAGCATAGGGCCCGCACCTCTTGGTTTGTAGGGAGGCTTGATCTCAAACAACAACATCCACCATGGATTTCAACATTCCATTTCGCTTTTCCATGCTGCTGTTGGCCTCCTTGAGTTTTAACTAATAAACCTCCAGGGTAACACATCTTGGTCGCCGGGGGCTCGAGGAGAGGGTCTGCCGGGGGACGACACAGTGCATGTTGAAGGAGTGACTGCGGTTATGTACTGTCTTGTGTCTCTGTATCTTACTCGATCTCTCTGAGGAAGGTTTCCTCGCATTCCGAAATGTTACAGTGATAAAACTAAAACGCTCTCAAAAAGCTTTCACATGTATTCACTCACCCCAACACACACACACACACACACACACACACACACAATACAAGTAAAAAATCTCTCTCCCTGTAACCAGAAATAGGAAATAGTAATCATATATATATGAGTGTGTGTGTAAGGATACCGAAGTCACAGTCCTCTTTTGGGGCGTCAAATTCAACACTCACTAATATTTGTTAGCGGCTTATTACAACGAGCTGTGAAACGTGAAAGTTTATTTCGTACAAACATAAAGGAAGTGTGATGATGGCAGAAACGCTCAGGTCTACGTCATTTGCTGAAGATGAACGTCAGGATGTAGATGAACGTTTCTTGTTCAGACAAATTGATTCTGTTCCTCACGGCTTTACATAAGAATTCTCCAACAGTTGACATCTGGGCGGAGGACGAAGGCTGTTCATGTATAGCGATCGGAAGGCAAAGGATGAGACAAAACAAGGTTTTTGTAGCTTATATGTAGAATCAAAATCCTCAAAAATACATCAAGAGATGTCAATGCCTTTCGATTTCTAAGTAGCGTTCAAATGCCTCTCAGAATCCGGAGGTTGATGATCATGTTCAAAGAATGGAATGTGTGTCCATTAATCACGACGTACAGTTTTATTAACCCCGGTGTGCGAGAGCTCTGTGTCTTGCCTGTGTCCCAAGTTTGATCATGGTCCCCTCCGGACTCTCGCCGCCTCTTGTCCTGTTTCCCTTTTTCACCGCTCGGCCTCCGGTCTTTGTTGAATCAGGCTGTAGGGATCGAATAATATGGAATTAATCCCTGGGTGAGCCTTTGTGCTACTTGTAACCAGGCGGTCCGGCTACAAGGACGGAGAATCGTGTGGCGGCGGCAGCACCACCACCACCACCAGAGAGGCTGAGTCCCCTCCTTCGGCGTTTCCAATCCCTTAACAAAGATTCTGATCTCTCTTATCACAGGACCGTTCGACGGAGTTCCTGGGCCGGCGATGCTTCCAGGGTTTTGTTGTCGTCTGATAATGAAAGTATGGACAGAAAAAAAAATAATATTACTAAGAATGATGTGACAAGAAACACACATTACAGAGATGAGAGGAGTGATATTTCCCGAGCGCTGGGGAGACGTCAATAGAAGCCATAAAACTGGTGATTTATACATTCTGGGCGCCAGGATGCGTACGTACTTTTACATTCTGGTTTTAAAGAAAGATTAATAAAGAACGTGTGAAGTGCGAGGGAAGCGGACAGACGACACATTTCATGGGGGCAGGAGGTAAATAAAGAAGAGGCTCTGGGGAGAATATAAGGGAAGAGGAGGAGAAGGAGGAGGGGAGTGGTTGGTTGGCTGGGTTAGGGCATGGGGGTGTGGAGGAGGGTGGGTGGGTGAGTAAGGCAGGCGGAGACGCTGAATGAAAAGTTCCATAAATGTGTCCTTCTTACGAAATGCACAAGTATAAAAGGGGCGAGGAACTGAGAGCAGAAATATAAGAAAAAAAAAAAGTCTGTCAGAGAAAGGGCCAAGTGTTGGTTTGAATGGTTAGCCGGCCACCTGGACAAAGGCGGTCACATGATGTCTGCCTGCTCCATTTCCTCCATCGTTTTCTTTCGTTACCTTTCCCTCTAGTTTTTATCTTATCATTCCCTGGATCCCCCGCATCTCAAGATGCGTAAGATGATATTGAGATGGGTCGGAAACTTGCTGCATGAGGGGTCAGACCATGGAGACAGAGTAGGGGATGAGAGGTTAAAGTTCCACGTTTGGTTGCTGTCTGACACTCCTCCCGCCGCCAGACTGAGGAACGAGAACGGTTGCCATGCCTCGATAAACGAACGAACTAGTTGTACATAGAATGTCTGTCATTCATAATAGACATTTTTGGTTATATCCCTGAAGTAAGACACCGTAATAGAGATGTTTCATTATCTTAATAAATTCACGAATCCAGAGGAGAAACGTTCAAGCCAGACCATGTTTAGTGTTCCACACATTGCTGCCAAGGTACGGTTCATGGATTCTTTGTATTCGTTTCTTTCATAAATTCTTATATGGTGTGGTAGCTGTGCTGATTGTGATTAAACCATTGCTTTATATACAAACCCCAAGACCACTTCTATGGGGCTGTTCCAACTTTTAAGACTGCCTTGCAATAAGTACCAGAGAATAGAACTTCATTGGAGTGAGTGGTTCTTCGATGACATGATATATCTTTCTATCTATCTATCTGTCTATCTATCTGTCTATCTATCTATCTATGTATGTATCTGTCTATCTATCTATCTATCTATCTATCTATCTATCTATATATATATATATATATATATACATATATATATATATATATATATATATATATATATATATATATATCTTTTCTTTCTTTCAAACTACTCGCCATTTCCCGCATTTGCGAGGTAGCGTTAAGAACAGAGGACTGGGCCTTTGAGGGAATACCCTCACCTGGCCCAATTCTCTGTTCCCTCTTTTGGAAAATTAAAAAAAAACGAGAGGGGAGGATTTCCAGCCCCCCGCTCCCTCCCCTTTTAGTCGCCTTCTACGACACGCAGGGAATACGTGGGAAGTATTCTTTCTCCCCTATCCCCAGGGATATATATATATATATATATATATATATATATATATATATATATATATATATATATATATATTGGAAAGGATCAATTTTTTTTTTTTTTTTTTTTTTGCGCGTGATCAAGATATTCCTATGAGTCCACGGGGAAAATGAAACACGAAAAGTTCCCAAGTGCACTTTCGTGTAATAATCACATCATCAGGGGAGACACAAGAGAGGAATATAACAGTCAGTTGATATACATCGAAGAGACGAAGCTAGGACGCCATTTGGTAAACATGTGATTGTCCAAAACATGTTTTGGACAATCACATGCTTACCAAATGGCGTCCTAGCTTCGTCTCTTCGATGTATATCAACTGACTGTTATATTCCTCTCTTGTGTCTCCCCCGATGATGTGATTATTACACGAAAGTGCACTTGGGAACTTTTCGTGTTTCATTTTCCCCGTGGACTCATAGGAATATATATATATATATATATATATATATATATATATATATATATATATATATATATATATATATATATATATATATATATATATATATATATATATGCCTTTCCCGCCTTAGCGAGGCAGCATCAGGAACAAAGGCACTAAGGTCTTATTTACACACCTCCAGTCTCTTGGTGTAATTTTTCATACACCGAAACATAGCGCCCCATCCACCACCAAGTCCCTCAGATCACTCGGTGAATTAAATTCACAGCTTCACTTACCCTGGTTCAGCCCATTAACATCTATAGCTGCCCTTATACCACATCCATTCAGTTCTTTGTATCCCGTGCAAGCCTTTCATCCTTCTGAATGCTTAGGCCTTGATACCTCATGATACCATCTTTTTTCACTCGTCCTTTCCATATGCCCGAGCCATTTCAGCACCCTGAGCTTGGCCCACTCAAACTGCGGTTACCACCGTCTCTCTCTCTGACTGCCATTCTGTACGGGATCAGTCCGTCTGACACCACATACCGTCCTCAGTCATCTCATTTCCAACACGTCCATCCTTTTCTTTCCACTTGAATGCAAGGCACAAGACTCAGCCCAGCAACATCATATGGACTACTGTACTTTCAAACATACCTGTCTTTGCTCTTACTGAAACTGATATCTCCCCTCACTCGTTCTTTAGTGGATCCCATCCTGTGACTCGCCTCAGCCTCAGAGGTTCCATGTGTTGCCGTGTACGTTCGTAGGGATCTAAAACACTCCGTTTCCTCCAGGTCCCTCACACGCAAAGTACCCTATCTCGCCCCCTATCTGTACCTGATTATCAACTTACTTTTGCATTGTTCTACACTCTCAGCTTCTATTCGTTTCGCCCACTATTCTGAACTCTTAACTCCAGCTTCTGGAGTCTTTCTCTGAGTTCTGCCAGCCGAGACATGCCTTCACAACTGACTCTTCATGAGCAGTGTCACCCCATTCTTTCGCTCATGTCCACCCACTAACCCCAGACTTCACCCACTTGATATATCCAAATCGTTCTCTCCCCTCCTTCCCTAACCCCTTCTCCTTCAACTTCGTTTCATTCAGCGCCAGAACATCCAGGTGGCTTTCAACAAACAGAGCGCCTATCTATCACGTCTTTGCGTCCTTGTTTCAAGCGTCTAGATACAGACTTCACACCCTAACCTCTATAGGACAGGTCCGTTGCCTGGGTCCCTCTGTTCCTGTCTTTAGAAAATCCGGATACAAGGGGGGATGGTGTTCCATCCCTCCTTTCCTGTCCCCGTTGGTCACCTCACACGATATGCTGGACTTAGTGGATGGTTTTCTTACTTTCCTATCCCCAGGGATGAAAGGAAATTTTTGAATTAGGGTAAAGAATCGCATGAGTTACTTGCTGTCAGATGTTATGTTTGAGACTGAGGTAACTTCTTGTTTGTGGAATGAGTCTGAACAACCCACATATGTGTGAGGCCAGGGAGGGAAATGAGTCAGCTGTCACAACTCATCCCGACACCTAGGGTTAAGTACGTCCCTGGTCGTTGTCTGCTTACGTTGTCCTGAACTTAGTACAATCACCGGCTGTCTAGCTCCCAGAACAGTCTCCGGCTGTCGAGCAGCCACAGACATTCAACATTGCCCAGTAAAAGAAGAATACTTCCAGTATAATCTCATCTCGACATACTTGGCATTCATTTCCTTACAACAACACTAGACCCTTCTCACCCAAACCACTCCATAACCAGCCATCAACCGCCAAGCAGGAACAAGAACTGACCATTGCTTCATATTTTGGAAACCTATTCTCACACATCTCCCTTCCCCCACTAAACACAATTGTGACAAAATATATACAAAGCCGAATCAACTCGGTTGGCTTAGACAACTGTCCTTCTGTCCCAGTTTTAAACGCTACGCCACAGGACATACACTCACATAAAACTACACTCCCCAAACATGCATTTGTCACTCTTTCTTTTGAACGTTCTGGACACCACCCATGAAGCCAACGTTGCAACACCGTGTCATCATATTTCAAGACCCATGATGCAACTTCCACGCTGAACACTTCTCAATTGCCTTATGCTCACTCAACGAAGACACACACACACACACACACACACACACACACACACACACACACACACACACACACACACACAAACATTCACACACACAAACATCTCCACATTCTATGACCTGTGGTCCAGCCAAGTGGACTTGGGAGGCTTCCTGGGCGCTGCCGGAACCCATGGAAGAGAATAATTGGCCGCAAGGCAAAGCTGAAGATATAATTCAACCTTCGACGAAGCTGTATCATCGTCAGCGGATGGAAAGAAGTACAGTGTCGTCAAAGTCTTTCCCACCCCAGTGGAGCCCGCCTTGTCTTGTTCCCTCACGAAGCGGAACCTCGAGGCTACGGGACACTCTTTTAGAAAGGGTCTTGTGGTTATGGAACGCATTAATTTACTTTAGTTATACAACCTTAAGACCCCTTTTAGAAAGGGTCTTGTGGTTGTGGAACTCATTGATTTACTTTAGTTATACAACCCTAAGACCCCTTTTATGGTGCGCTCCAATAAGGAGCAGGGAAATCAAGGACCCCCCTGGAGTGAGAAGCCCCCCGGCTAGACTACCCTTTTTCTTCCGTGGGAGATGATACAACCTTGTCATAACTGATTGTGGCATAACCACATGCAGGCGGAGTCCGGTAACACACACACACACACACACACACACACATATATATATATATATATATATATATATATATATATATATATATATATATATATATATATATATATATATATATATATATATATATGGGTATTACCGCACTTTTACTCGGGATTACATCGCAAATGAGAAGTATGATTAAGGTGCTGAACTGGGAGGCTGTATCATTGAGTCTCATCGAAGCATTTCTCACTGCAAAGGAGTTTAAGTTTCTCCGCTACTGGAAGTAGCTCAGACTCTGGCATCACGTGGACTATTTCTAAGTAATTGGTCTTAGGGTAATTATAAAAAAAAAGTATACTAGAAAGTATCTACACATCAATAGATCATGAAGAAAAAAAAGGGCTAAGGAAACAGTCTTTAGTGTGAGTAGATTAAAGAAAACGGTGTAGACGAGGTAAGGGTAAAGAATAAGCGAGTAAGTAAGGCAGACACAACGCCAGACTGTACACACACACACACACACAGGAGCCGGTCTGTCCTCCCTCTTTCTCTTCATTAGACGCTGCGTCCCGGCTACAAACCTTCAGTAACGACTATTTTATTACGCGGCCCAAGTTTAATTTTTGATGACCAATTCAAAAGAAGAAGACAGCCAGCCATCTGGTGGTCACGTCAGAACCCCGCGAAATGACGCTTTTTTTGTCGCCCGCCGGAGCTAACCTCCTTATAGGCAGGGCGGGCGGCGGAGGAGAGGGGAGTAAAAATGGCATTTTTATCAAGTGTGGGTCCTGAGGATGCCCCGTGCTCTGTTGCCATGGGAAAATACATGTATCGTGTCTCTCTTCCTGTAGAGAAACGACCATATTATGATATGGTGCAGTGTCCGTTTTCCTAAATATCTTTATGTACGTTCCCTATTTTCTGTGATTATTATTGTTAGAGCGTTCTTATGTAAAGTATATCCCGAACTAAGATTTACACTCGACAAAAAAAAAAAGAAAATATTTTCTTCCTTACTTTTTGTCTAGTATTGTTATGGGAAGTGATATCCTGCACGTCATCGCCCTGATTACAGAAGATTTTGATGTGTTTCCCGACAAAGGTGAGGCGGGCCAGCCAGCGAGTTGGCAACTGTGAGTGTTGAGGGCAGGACCTCTCCGGCTTGCCCAGCCGTGAAAAGTTCAAGAGCGATTGAAAATTTCGGGGTGGGGAGGGGTAGGGGGGGGGGATGGGATTAGGCCCAAGGCGCTCACACTTATCAAAGGGTAAGTCAGTAAGTAGTCAATGGGAGCGCTCGAGCTCTCAAGGCTGCGGGTTACAGTAACATTGTCCTCTTTCTTACCCATGTTGTGGTATAGCCATGATCGGAAGGCTGAGGGACGTGTTTTGAGGTATACACGATCGTTCAGTATACACCCGTTGGTGTATTTTCTCTCTATCACTCTTGTGTGTCATGTGACAGATGGATTGTCAGGACCATCTGGACGTGGAGACCTTACAAAAGATGCCTTAATGGACGCCACGGAGACATACCGAGGCACAACAGAACAACGTAGACACTAATGGCCGGTCGTTCAAACGTTTCTCTCATCGTTTATGGATTAACGTTGACTGTGTGATGAAGTGGCTTGCATTATCTCATGTCCACTTGTTGTGAACTGTTAGCTGTTACATTCTGCTGTATTGACATTTCATTTTTTCATGTTTCATTTCCATGGTTGTTGTAGAGTTGGTCGTCTTCTAGAGTTCACATTCACAAATGCTATAACAACATTGTATTCCTGCGTACATCCTTACCTTAACTCCCTGTCATGTACTTCTCTTCCTCAACTCTCTATCATGTACACCTCTTCCTCAGCTCCATTTTATCGTGTACATATCTACCTCTACTTGTGTCATCCTGGACTCCTCTTCCTCAGCTCTCTATCACCAGGTACACTTCTGCCTCAGCAGTCTGTCATCATCTACGTCTGTACCTCAACTCTGTATCATGGATATGTCTGAAAACTAAAGCAGTGCTGGTGTACTAACACGGGGTAAGGGAACTAAAGCAGTGCTGGTGTACTAACACGGGGTCAGGGAACTAAAGCAGTGCTGGTGTACTAACACGGGGTCAGGGAAGTACAGTAGTGCTGGTGTACTAACACGTGGTCATGGAAGTACAGTAGTGCTGGTGTACTAACACGGGGTCAGGGAAGTACAGTAGTGCTGGTGTACTAACACGGGTTCAGGGAACTACAGTAGTGCTGGTGTACTAACACGGGCTCCGGGAAGTACAGTAGTGCTGTTGTGCTAACACGGGATCAGGGAACTATCGCGTGGGGCAGGGAGTTGGTGATAGTCAGTCAGCGCCAGTTACATAGCTGTGGTGGTGGTGAGAGGAGCGAGGCTTACGTCTGTGTTTTCCAGTCAATATGTCCATTTATAATTGTGGGCGCCTGCTCACGGGGTGAAGGTCACCTTGCCCACACTCAGCGCCCTCGCCCATACTCATCCAAACCCACGTTTAACCCACTGCCTCTGCTCATCGACACCCACTATGGCCCTCCAACAACCTCCGCCCATACTCATCCAAGCCCACATTCCTTCCCCGCTTATACTAATCCAAGAACCAGATCACCCGAACTCATGCAGAGCCAGCCCACACTTGCTCACATCCACATTTATACTCATTTTCCCAGTCACCCAACCTCGCATAGTGCTGCCCATACTCACACCCACACTAGCCTCACCCACTTGTATCCATGCTCACCAACTCATCCACTCAATTTCACCCACAAGCATTCTCGCCCTCACTTGTCCTGATATCACTTACCCTGCCTCCCTTGCCCACACTTACCCATCCTGAAACCCACACACATATTTGCCAACCATCGCACCCGCACACCCATCCACTCTCACACTCACAACTTTTCGTTGCACCCACCCAAACACACTCACATTCACATCTGCCCATGAACAACCCTAACGCACACACACACACACACACAAACACACACACAAACACACACACACACACACACACACACACACACATACACAAACACACACACACACACACACACACACACACACACACACACACACACACACACACACACACACTTAAGGAGATAATCGAAACTGTTCACGTAAATTCATCAAGAGTAAATTGTCATGTATAGAGCAGCTAATTAGACCAAGGGATTTAGAGGGAAGAGTTGTATAAGATGATGGTAAGAGGCGTGGAGCTTAATGACAAGTTGAATAGTGTTTTCATCGTGGGAGACACTATAACTCCAAAGCCAGTGGTGGAATGGGGTGGTCTGAAGCCATGAAATATCTAGAAAAGTCATAAAGAATACTGCTAAAGAGCCTTCACCCATATAAAGCTCATGTTCCGGATGTAATATATCCATGTTAGCTGAAGAAGTGTGGAGATACGCTTGACAGGCCACGTCAGTGTTGCCCAAGATGTCGATGGAAGAAGCTAAAGTGTTAAGGGACTGGAAGGAAGCAGACATCATACCTGTAGCTAGGGAAAACGGAGAGTTTCCGTAAACTTTAGAGCGGTCCCTATGATGAGTGTGGTCTGCATAATACTGGAAAAAAAATCATCTTAAAGCCAGTGTGCTGACTACGTACAAAGGAGAAACTACCAAAGCGAAAGACAGCACAGCTTAGGGGGAAAGTAGGTCATGCGTAACAAACCTCTTAGAATTCTATGAAAGAGTGAGCTCCGTTGTAAGACAAAAGAGAAGGCTGGGTCGATTGTTGTGTGCCTGGACCGCCAGGAAGCATCTGACTATTCTACCACATTTGAAACTGGTGATGCTGGATCTTGAGGCAGGAGTGAGGGGAAAGACTCCTTCGAGGGATGAATAGTTACCTTGACAACGTACATCATGGCACTTGGTATACGTACATCACAGAAACCTACTTGAAAGGGTTTTGGGTTACCAGTGCCATACATATGTGCGGTGAGAGTTTCTATGGTCTTCGAATCATCATGTATACCCAAAGGTGTTCAAGACTCTTGGATTGGTTATAACATGACGATGACGTGCCTCAGTGACCCTGTCAGTTTTGATTGGCCTAAAGCCCAAATAACCAACCAACCACAGATGATCTGTTGCAGAACTTGGTTCCGGGACCGTTTTCTTCTTGATCTATGTAAATGACTTAACAGGAGGATTGTACCTGAGTATGATTGCAGTTGATGCCAGGGCCATGAGGGGAGTGCACAGTGATAAAGAACTGCATCGGCATACAAGGGGACCTAGGCAAATTCCAAAGTTAGCCTGATACATGGCTCGTGAATTCGGCATAAGTACAAAATTGTGAGAGTGACACAGTAAAAGAAGGTCTTGATGCAGATATTATCAAGCAGGAAATAAGGTGCAGGAATCTGTGTGTGATAGGGTCATGGGAGCCGGCATGACACCTAACCCGTCGCCAGAGCCCCACTGTAGGTAAACTGGAAAGGGAACAAGTTGTCTGCCGGCAAACACTAGCATCACAGTCAGGTGTGTAGATGAGGAAATTAGCAGATCACCCACGTCCTCTTGTGTATTACGTCAGAACTACAGTGTGCTTCTGATGCTTGCCCGTGGAACTTAGTGAAGCGCAGAGAACTCATAGAGAACTTTAAGTTACAGTGAGAGGGTAGAGGCCTTAAACTAGCGCACCACTGAAGAGGGAAGAGTCAGGGGTGACTTGATCACTCACTCGTACAACAGAAGTGACACGTGCTAATTTTGAAGGATACAAATAAGATGAAATCATTCCCATTTCGTCTACGGCTCATATGAACCTGAATACGCTGCTTCCACCGTCATCTACAACGAGAGTCCGTCACATTCTTCCCCCCCGTCATCTTATGTGTGTTTCATTCATGTCTACAGAGGCTCTTAATGTTTAGTTAGGGTTGTCAAAAGCCTGATGTATACGTATGGCTGGTGCGTCTTAGACCAGTGCGTCTGTGAACCTACCAGACATCTTAGCGTACCTCCCCCCCTTCTACCCCCCACCCCCCGACACACACACACACACACACACACACACACACACACACACACACACAGCAGCAGCAGCAGCAGCAGCAGCAGCACCTCTCTTCTCTGTTTGGTTCTCCACTGTCCCATCCCAGTATCCTGATTCTCTCTCTCTCTCTCTCTCTCTCTCTCTCTCTCTCTCTCTCTCTCTCTCTCTCTCTCTCTCTCTCTCTCTCTCTCTCTCTCTCTCCTTCTATAATTTGCCTCCGCCCTCCTCCCCTCTGACACTCTTACCCCTTCATCCTACGCCTCTTTGCCGTCTCTCCGCTCATTTCCTCCACTTCCCCTGCTTCTCGCACCCCCTCCACGTCCCCCTACCTCACTCACCCCTCCACTGTCCCTGCCTCCCTTAACTCTACAACCTCCCTGTGTGATGAGGAGACACTAAAAGAAATTCAGAGAAGAGTAACAACACTAATTCTTTCCCTCAGAAAGAAACTTTACGAAGAACGATTTATACACCTAGAGTTACTCACTCAAAAGAAATAAGGGAAAAATATGAGACTGCAAGATCTTACAGAAATTTCTGATATGCTAGATAATCTCAACGATGAAACATACATACGTACGTAGATTTTAGATCCTTGGGCTTGAAGGAGGTCATATGATAGGAGGATGCTGACTAGAGACTTTCCTGCTGTATACTAGCAACGTTTCCATCGAGGCATGATAAATACTTCAGCTGTAGTTTGTTGTCAGTCAGTAGATCTGTTTCGGTAAGAACAAACTGGAAATCAATAATCTGCTTTCCGTTGTAGGTTTGGGCCTCCTTTCCGGAGAAGCTTACGTGGGCAGTCAGTGTGGAACACACTGATCGTTCCCACTTTCCTACAAACTTTCCGTAGCGGTATGCTCCACCCACACCACATGTTGTACCGTCTCGGGGTATTTTCCTGCAGGCTGTTGTGCTGGCGGGAGTGGTGGTAGGTGGATGGATAGGGAGGGAGGAGTCTTTTGCTTCACTATCTTGTCTCTGCCACAGGTAAGATCGTGACCTCAGGACACTACTGCTGTACTCCGGCACATAACCTCGAACCGTCAGGTCTCTGGTTACCTGCCCTTCCCATACACTCCGCTACTCCCCCAACCCCTCCACAAACTCTCGATCTCACTACCCGCCTGCGACCGTCACCCCTCCACCACCCAGTGCCTCCCTCACCCCTCCTCATCCTGTCACCTCTCCCTGGCAGCTGTACCTCCCTCGCCTCCCCCAGCACCTTTTCTAGTCTCCTCCCTCCCACCCTCTCCCCCTCGTCCCTTCTTCACTTCTGCCCGACTTCACACCTTCCCCTTCCTCCATCTCATTATCCCCAGACTCTCTCTCTCTCTCTCTCTCTCTCTCTCTCTCTCTCTCTCTCTCTCTCTCTCTCTCTCTCTCTCTCTCTCTCTCTCTCTCTCTCTCTCTCTCTCTCTCTCTCTCTCTCTCTCTCTCTCTCTCTCTCTCTCTCTCTCTCTCTCTCTCTCTCTCTCTCTCCATAAACAGGTCTACGTTTTCTAAGCTGTTCTTTCTTTGTTCTCTCTTTCATGTACTTCCATTTCTTCACCTCTTACTGGCTCTCTCGAAGTCTCCCTTCCAGTTTCTTCACGTCTTTCCTTGGTCTCTCCTCTCTTCCCCTCCTTCCTCCTCCTCTTCCTCTCCCTTCCCTCCGCATATCCAGGTAAACAGGGCCGGGTGAACAATATGCTAATGGCATCAGTGATCAGGTGGACCAACACATCGATGAGTTTGTGTACTTTACCTGTCCTCGACGCCTTGGAAATTACAGCCCCGTCAGCTGTGGCGTCCGTCGCATCTGCCAGCACCCGGAGCGACTTACAGAAGGGCTTAGTCTCCCACGTATAATTTGCAGTCACTAGAAAAGTAAGGTTTTTCGTGTGTCGATCGTGTCGTCTGGGCCAGTGTAGATGCGCTCGTGTGCCCGTGTGCCCGTATGTGTGTGTGTGTGTGTGTGTGTGACTTTTCTTTGGTTTTTGTGTGGTAAGTTATAATTTTTAGTTATAATTTTTAGGTGTATGGAGGTGTGTGTGTGTGTGTGTGTGTGTGTGTGTGTGTGTGTTGGCAGGCATCGTGTCACAGTGGATGGCATCAGGCATTTGCACTTACGCTTTCCGCCGTATGAATTGGCTCAGTCTGGCGGCCGCTTCCTGAATACTCTTACGTGTGTTTTGACAGCCGCATTGATCGAGTTATAAGTCTCAATTAAATTTATTGTACGATAAATTCACTGAAGGCGGCGACGAACCATTTGCTCCTGGTAACAGGAAATTAGGTGGCAATCATATCATTAAGGCCATTACATTATTAATAATTATAATGACACTCAGTGTGTCATGACTCATGGAACAGACTAAACAGCAGTGAGAGCCAGGCGATAATTTGCTTGTACACGCGTCGTGAACATAAAGTACATTAGGGCAAAATTGAGATGCTTGTTTCACAGTCATGTGTGGAATTTCAAGCACTAATGCACTCTGAAAAATTTAAATGTAAAGTATGTGTGTGTGTGTATGTAAGACACACACACACACACACACACACACACACACACACACATATATATATATATATATATATATATATATATATATATATATATATATATATATATATATATATATATATACACACACACAAACATATACATATAATGCGATTACTATTTGTGATTACTTTCCACTGTCATGGGGAGTTTCACCCTTGCGTTACCCCGTCTCTCTTAACCTTCTCTGCGTGTATCATGTCTTCACTCTTATCTGTGTTTGCACATACACCCACCTCAGCCTAAGCCAGGTACCCACTTATCGCCCAACCCCGAGGGGAGTATGAACACCTGCGCTGGGTATGGGCCCGACTGACAGCCCAGGATCCGAACCCATGTGGGACCGAGTCCGGGCTATCCCGTGTTGATTCATGGTCAGTAACGCTAATCACTATACCGCGGCCATATGGCGTAGTGTGTGTGTGTGTGTGTGTGTGTGTGTGTGTGTGTGTGTAGTTTTCATGTCGTATGCATCTTGCATCTCTTACTCCCTTCCTCCTTCACTAGTTCGCTTCCCGATATCTGCGCACCACCATAACTTCAGGTGTAGGCTCTCACTGGTGGCCAGGTATACCCATCTTCCTCTGTGTAACACAGCCAGGAACTTGGTACACTCGTGCATGTTGATGTGCCTCACTGTACACATGGCTCCTTGGCACCTTTACTTCTTCATCATTAGCGTACATCTTAACATTGAAACATCTGAAAAGAAAAAGAAAAAGACTTCAGTTTAGGTAATGATTCTAACATTAATTACCTCAGGTCTAGTAGATGATTGAGTTCTTAATTACAGGGATTCACCGACCCTCTCTAGCATCACTGGTCTGTTGGTCTTCTATGCATGAATACCGACCTGAGAACCACACGGGTGTATGTAAGATATTTTCACTAAGGACCTCAGCGGGATCAGCCAGTCTGCGTATTACCTACAACACACATGTCACCTCCACCTACACATGCGAGATGGAGATAGAAGGGGGTTGTGAACATTCCATTAACATGCTTCTTGTTCCGAACTCATATCCCATAGACGTTGGTCGAGACTGGCCCGGTGACCTAGGAGATAACAGAGAGACAGAGAGACAGACAGATAGAGTCTTGTTCTTTACTGATATAGATCGTCTTACACCGAAAGTCAGTACAAGTCAGGGCTGCGTATGGTTTGATGTACGGAGGTGCGTTTGTCTGGAGAATCCGTTTTCTCGTGAACTCTTGTTTTAATGTTGCTGTGACTCGTGACGGTGTCAAGAATCTAGGCCACATCTCCCACGACCCAGGCCACTCACTACGCGTCGGGGGCGACTTGGTGCCCAGAGATCGTCCCCGATTATCCTCCGTGAGGAAGGTGAACGGAAAAGTAATTTTGTACAGAGAATAGCACTTTCTGCTGATACGTATCTATCGAAATGTGAGCTAAATGCTATTAATTACCTCTTAAAGTACTGACAGCAGCATGTTTGCGTCTGTCGTACGGTATAACTTGAGTGATGTGACGTATATTGTTACCATATTCCGTATCAGCAGGCACATATCTGTGTCGTCAGACAGACAGACACGCGTGTAAGGAGTCCAGCGGAGGATGTACCTGTGTGTGATAGATAGTGATGCACGTTCCCGTACCTTTTTCCAAGAGAAAACGGTCAGGTGGGTCGTCGGGTGGGTGAGTGTACCTTAAGGAAGGCGGAGAGAGCGTGGAGGAGCGACCCAGGTAACGTTAAGCTGCCCGAGCAGGTCATAATCTGCCGCATTGTCTTAGTCCGTTGTCCAAATTCCCTGTGTGGCCTCCGCGAACAATGGCTCCGAGTCTCCTAAACGTCCGGAAGATTTTGTGACGGTCATTCTGCCGGATCCCTAGTGAAATCTGGATCATTTACGGACTTTGATCTACGTATTTATGTGGCGTGGGGCAGCTCTTGTGGTCTGCTGCCTCAACACACTCGCGGCCACTGAAGTTACTGTAATTGTTTTCGTTGTTCTGATGGTGTACAGTCATGAAAGAGTGCTGTGATATATATATATATATATATATATATATATATATATATATATATATATATATATATATATATATATATATATATAGATAGATAGATAGAGAGAGAGAGAGAGAGAGAGAGAGAGAGAGAGAGAGAGAGAGAGAGAGAGAGAGAGAGAACGAATGTGGCCTTTTCTCTTTTCCTAGAGCTACCTCGCGGGGGGAGGGGGGGGGGGAGGATTGCTAATTCATGTGTAGCGGAGTGGCGACGGGAATGAATAAAGGCGGTAAGTATGAATATGTACATATGTATATGTCTGTATATATATATATATATATATATATATATATATATATATATATATATATATATATATATTTTATTATTATTATTATACTTTGTCGCTGTCTCCCGCGTTTGCGAGGTAGCGCAAGGAAACATAAACAAATTAAACAACCATGGAGTCATCACGGCAGGGATGCGTGATGTCTCCAAGATTGTTTAATTTGTTTATGGATGGGGTTGTTTAGGGAGGTGAATGCAAAAGTTTTGGAGAAAGGGGCAAGCATGCAGTCTGTTGTGGATGAGAGGGCTTGGGAAGTGAGTCAGTTGTTGTTCGCTGATGATACAGCGCTGGTGGCTGATTCGAGTGAGAAACTGCAGAAGCTGGTGACTGAGCTTGGTAAAGTGTTTGAAAGAAGAAAGCTGAGAGTAAATGTGAATAAGAGCAAGATTATTAGGTACAGTAGAGTTGAGGGACAAGCCAATTGGAAGGTAAGTTTGAATGGAGAAAAACTGGAGAAAGTGAAGCGTTTTAGATATCTGGGAGTGGATTTGGCAGCGGATGGAACCATGGAAGCGGAAGTGAGTCACAGGGTGGGGAGGGAGCGAAAGTTCTGGGAGCGTTGCGAAATGTGTGGTACGTCGAGAACATTATCTCGGAAAGCAAAATTGGGTATGTTTGAAGGAATAGTGGTTCCAACAATGTTATATGGTTGCGAGGCGTGGGGTATCGATAGAGTTGTGCGCAGGAGGGTGGATGTGTTGGAAATGAGATGTTTGAGGAGAATATGTGGTGTGAGGTGGTTTGGTTGAGTAAGTAATGAAAGGGTAAGAGAGGTGTGTGGTAATGAAAAGAGTGTTGTTGAGAGAGAGCAAAAGAGGGTGTATTGAAATGGTTTGGTCACATGGAGGGAATGAGTGAGGAAAGATTGACAAAGAGGATATATGCGTCAGAGGTGGAGGGAATGAGGAGAAGTGGGAGACCAAATTAGAGGTGGAATGATGGAATGAAAAAGATTTTGAGCGATCGGTGCCTGAATATGCAGGAGGGTAAAAGGCGTGCAAGGAATAGAGTGAATTGGAACGATGTGGTATACCGGGGTCGACGTGCTGTCAATGGATTGAACCAGGGCATGTGAAGCGTCTGGGGTAAACCATGGAAAGTTCTGAGGGGGCCTGGATGTGGAAAGGGAGCTGTGCTTTCAGTGCATTATACATGACAGCTAGAGACTGACTGTGAAGGATTGTGGCCTTTATTGTCTTTTCCTAGCGCTACCTCGCGCACATGCGGAGGGAGGGGGTGGTCATTTCATATGTGGCGGGGTGGCGACGGGAATGAATGAAGGCAGCAAGTATGAATTATGTACATGTGTAAATATGTATAGGTCTGTGTATGTATATATATGTATATATTGAAATTTACAGGTATGTATATGTGCGTGTGTGGACGTGTATGTATATGCATGTGTATGTGGGAGGGTTGGGCCATACTTGATCGCCGTTTCCCGCGTCATTGAGGTAGCGTCAGGGAACAGACGAAGAACGGCCCATCCACTCATATATTGGAGGTGGAAAGATGGAGTGAAAAAGATTTTGTGTGATCGGGGCCTGAACATGCAGGAGGGTGAAAGGAGGGCAAGGAATAGAGTGAATTGGAGCGATGTGGTATACCGGGGTTGACGTGCTGTCAGTTGATTGAATCAAGGCATGTGAAGCGTCTGGGGTAAGCCATGGAAAGCTGTGTAGGTATGTATATTTGCGTGTGTGGACGTATGTATATACATGTGTATGGGGGTGGGTTGGGCCATTTCTTTCGTCTGTTTCCTTGCGCTACCTCGCAAACGCGGGAGACAGCGACAAAGCAAAAAAAAAAAAAAAAAAGAATATATATATATATATATATATATATATATATATATATATATATATATATATATATATATATATATATATATGGATGGGGTTGTTAGGGAGGTGAATGCAAGAGTTTTGAAAAGAGGGGCAAGTATGAAGTCTGTTGTGGATGAGAGAGCTTGGGAAGTGAGTCAGTTGTTGTTCGCTGATGATACAGCGCTGGTGGCTGATTCATGTGAGAAACTGCAGAAACTGGTGACTGAGTTTGGTAAAGTGTGTGAAAGAAGAAAGTTAAGAGTAAATGTGAATAAGAGCAAGGTTATTAGGTACAGTAGGGTTGAGGGTCATGTCAATTGGGAGGTAAGTTTGAATGGAGAATAACTGGAGGAAGTAAAGTGTTTTAGATATCTGGGAGTGGATCTGGCAGCGGATGGAACCATAGAAGCAGAAGTGAATCATAGGGTGGGGGAGGGGGCGAAAATTCTGGGAGCCTTGAAGAATGTGTGGAAGTCGAGAACATTATCTCGGAAAGCAGAAATGGGTATGTTTGAAGGAATAGTGGTTCCAACAATGTTGTATGGTTGCGAGGCGTGGGCTATGGATAGAGTTGTGCGCAGGAGGGTGGATGTGCTGGAAATGAGATGTTTGAGGACAATGTGTGGTGTGAGGTGGTTTGATCGAGTAAGTAATGTAAGGGTAAGAGAGATGTGTGGAAATAAAAAGAGCGTGGTTGAGAGAGCAGAAGAGGGTGTTTTGAAATGGTTTGGGCACATGGAGAGAATGAGTGAGGAAAGATTGACCAAGAGGATATATGTGTCGGAGGTGGAGGGAACGAGGAGAAGTGGGAGGCCAAATTGGAGGTGGAAAGATGGAGTGAAAAATATTTTGTGTGATCGGGGCCTGAACATGCAGGAGGGTGAAAGGAGGGCAAGGAATAGAGTGAATTGGATCGATGTGGTATACCGGGGTTGATGTGCTGTCATTGGATTGAATCAGGGCATGTGAAGCGTCTGGGGTAAACCATGGAAAGTTGTGTGGGGCCTGGATGTGGAAAGGGAGCTGTGGTTTCGGGCATTATTGCATGACAGCTAGAGACGGAGTGTGAACGAATGGGGCCTTTGTTGTCTTTTCCTAGTGCTACCTCGCACACATGAGGGGGGAGTGGGGATGATATTCCATATGTGGCGAGGTGGCGATGGGAATGAATAAAAGGCAGACAGTGTGAATTGTGTGCATGGGTATATATGTATGTGTCTGTGTGTGTACATATATGTGTACATTGAGATGTATAGGTATGTATATTTGCGTGTGTGGACGTGGATGTATATACATTGCGTATGGGGGTGGGTTGGGCCATTTCTTTCGTCTGTTTCCTTGCGCTACCTCGCAAACGCGGGAGACAGCGACAAAGCAAAATAAAGAAAATAAATGATATATATATATATATATATATATATATATATATATATATATATATATATATATATATATATATATATATCGTAAACACTATTGAAAAGGCCTTTTTTTTGATACTTCACGATGCATTCATTCTCTCTGTTTTCATAAGAGAAATATGCATATTTCACATACAGTATATCTTAGAATAATCTACGTTTTCCTTTGTGTCGACCGTTTGTGAGAGAATCATTTCCCTCAGTTCCCTGTTGTTGAGTAGCGCATGGTGTTTCCTCATCATTTGTTCCTTTTGTAGTCTATAGAATTCCGTTTATCGGATGGTAGAGGGTGGTTGTCTCCGCTGTTAGTCACGTGCTTCTGTGTTTATCATTACCTGTACAGCGGGCGGACGAAGGAGTTCTGCCCTCTGAGGACCCCGTCTCCTGAACTCTGGTATCATACATATTCTGTCCACATTTACAGTTTGCTTCCTAATTCGGTTCCAGTTACTCCTCTTGTACTGAACAAGTACATCTTTTCTTGCAAGTTTCTTGTTCAGTATCATGTTATGGCCTCTGGTTTCTTGTTCAATATCATGTTATGGCCTCTGGTTTCTTGTTCAATATCATGTTATGGCCTCTGGTTGTTCTATCTTCGTATGTTTAAGAACATTGACATCATAAAATACAGAGTTTCCTGGACGTTTGGATCCTTAAGGAAAAATACACAACGTACTCTTAATTCGTATGTTGTTCATATTACATGCCATCCACAGCCATACACGTATGGTATCTTGGACCAGTGATTATTGGAACGTGTCTCAAGATGGAAATACCTGCCTTGCCTCCCTCTGGCTTCTTCCTGAAACCTGTAGCCATACCAGTTCCACCTTCTCCTGATTGGTATACTGTGCCGTCAGGATATTATCTTTTCTCGTCTACGTGAAGCTGACATGAAAAATGTGTTTGTTTGATTTTTAAGAAGAATGAAATGTCTAATTTCCCAGTGGATGCAGACTTTTGGGGAACTCTGTAGTTTAAAGACTTAAAGGTCGTGACGAAGCTGCCTCTTACTCTTCTCTCCTTCATGATGAACAAATTTGTGACTATCACTGTAAAATCATCTTTCTCAGTGTTGGTCCCTTCTCCATTAGTTCTATTGATTTTTTTTTTTTAATTTTGGTGACCAGACTTGAGAGAAGCATATTGTAGCTTTGGCCTGATGTAAGATGGGAACAGTTTGCTGAATGTGTCCTTATTCATGTACTTGAATGCAGTTCAGATATTTTGCTAACGTACAGTTTGTACCCCTGACAATGCTCCATAGACGGGGAAGGTTGGGGAGTAAGGACACTGACGACAGGTCAGGTACAATGTCGACTCCCAAGACGCTCTTACTCAGCTAATATCCTGCTAGATGGTATGCGTACTGAAACCTTCACTGTCTCCTCCTCATTACTTTATATTCATTGTGGTTTCAACAGTCATGTAACAGACCAACTTTAGACTTCATCTTGATCCCTTGTACGTTGCGGCAGTCCCCATCACCCTTGACGCTGGAGTTATTTTCAAATTTATTTAAGTATGAATCTCGCCCATCTGGCAAGTATTTACCTACTGATAGATCAAGAAGAGCAGTAGGCCTTGGACTGGACCCTGCGGTACGCCTTGAGTGACCCCGTCCCACTTCGCGAAGGTGCCTCGGACATGAGTCCCTTTTTTCCCCTTCCATTAAGGTGATTTATTCTTAACCAATGAAGGGGCCTTCTTCATAGTCCTACCTGAAGATCTTGCTTTTTGTTCTGCCTTCTGTGTAGTGCAGTGTTAAATGGAATCCACGCTTTTCTTCAACCACTCTTGGTTTTACAAAATCCCACACATAAGGAAAAGTTGCTAACATGGCATCTGTCTTTCAGTTTTCAAATCCCCCTGACTCCTCTTCCTCCTACCACCCCATATGACCGCAGTCACAAGCATTCACACTTGTAGTAGAACTGATGGACAACAGAATCATCTACAACGTTTTACTCATCTTACCCATACAGCACAGATACGGATGTAAGCACTGCACTCCCGAACTGCATACAAACCTCACATAACATTCTGCAGGGCTTCATCCAACCACGACCCGCACTCCACTCCTCCGGCACCGTGTCCAACACATCCTGGAACAAATCATACATGAACCAGCCACACATATTCGTCCACAGAGGTTTCACTTACAAATCAGGATTTCTAAAACGGCGTTCCTCGGGGGTCGGCTCTTCGTCCCTCCTCAGTCTCTCCCTACATGACCCACCTCCGTCCCATCTCAAACCATAGTGAGAAAGTTATCCTATATGCCGTCGACCTGACCGTTCCATCGCATCACCCTGACGGCAGCAAGCGATAACAAACAAGTAGCACCACATCGCGACATTTAGAACACTGACTCGCTAAAGATAGAATGTCAGCATCCCTACAGAAGGTAGCTGTCTCCCTCTTAGCTTCTGACAGACGTAAATCCATCCTTTACTATCACGGTATTCCTGAATCATCAACCTCTGCCACTCAATAGAACACCATCCATTCCACATATCACATGCGACGTACACATGACATTCATTCCTCACGTCAGAGACATCAGGACAAACGCAGTGAAGTAACTGAAGACCTCAGGATGCTTCCTGTCACCAGTCTAGGACAAGATAAAGAATCCCACACTCTCATCTACAGACAGTACACTCCTGTGCCATACTTGCCTCGTTGCCCTCCTTTCAAAGCCAAACACAACCAAAGTTCAAACCGCACAAAACGTAACACTAAGAACAACCATTAGTTGTTGAGGAGCAACCACAGACATTCAGAACTTGCCAACTGAACAAAAATACTTCCAGCATAGTCCCACCTCACTATGCTCGCCACACACATATATGTTCACGAACAGTAACCCACACCCAACCAAGACACCTCTTAGGTTCATCCACTGAATTCCACACTGAGATAAAACGTCCACCTGTGCTTTTCCCTTCAGAAACCTACACTCACATATCCCCCGAGCCCTAGCAAACACCACTTTAACAAAACCAATTCCCACTAGAATGGTATAGAAAACAGTAAACAACATTCAACCGAAGCTAGTTTTGAAATGAATTTCAACTGACTTACTCCCAACCAGATCTACACTCCCTAGATGTGTACGAATCCCACTTTCCGTGTAACGCTCTGGACACCTCCCGTCTCTTTGAAAATTCAAAAAATTGGTTCATCAGATCACAGGATCATCAGTGGTCTATGATACCGACTGGTGGACGTGAATGGCTTACCAGGTGCTGAGGGTGCCACACTGAGAGTAGACGAGGGGCAGGCGTAACTAGATAACTAACTTTCCATTGTGGTCCTGTCGACCTATACCGTGGTGGAGGAAGCTTTCTCATGGTGATGACACCTGCCATTCCACCACCCTGGATGACACCCGCCACAAACATCACTCTGCGTGATAGCTTCCTCTGCCACCACCCTAGATGACCGGTGAACCCCTATTGGTCACCACACTGGGTGACCGGTGAACCCCTATTGGTCACCACCCTGGGTGACCGGTGAACCCCTATTGGTCACCACCCTGGGTGACCGGTGAACCCCTATTGGTCACCACCCTGGGTGACAGCTGCCCCCTACTGGTCACCACCCTGGGTGACAGCTGCCCCCTACTGGTCACCACCCCGGGTGACAGCTGCTCCCTACTGGTCACCAACCACCCTGGGTGACAGCTGCCCCCTACTGGTCACCAACCACCCTGGGTGACAGCTCTGCCCCCAGCCACTGGCCGGTGACGTAAAAGGACAACCTCGTGAGAACGTCTTTGTATCAGTCCTCGGTTTCATAACTGCTTCGTCACTGCCTCTTGTAAATAGATTGTAAAAATTTTCGTCTTTAAAAAAAAGAAACGAGAGAGAGAGAGAGAGAGAGAGAGAGAGAGAGAGAGAGAGAGAGAGAGAGAGAGAGAGAGAGAGAGAGAAGAAATTACAATAAATTGATCATAGATGATTAGTTTTTATTAAATATATATTATATTTTCTTTTTTTCCATACATATTCGCCTCATCCCGCGTTAGCGAGGCAGCGTAAAGAACAGAGGAGTGAGCTTTAGAGGGTATATCCTCACTTGGCCCACCTCTCCGTTCCTTCTCTTGGAAAATCATAAACGGGAGGGGAGGATTTCCAGCCCCCCGCTCCCTTCCCTTTTGGTCGCCTTCTACGACACGCAGGGAATACGTGGGGAGTATTCTTTCTCCCCTATCCCCTATATATATATATATATATATATATATATATATATATATATATATATATATATATATATATATATATATAACCAAGATGTGAAAAAAGGAGAGATAGGTAGTATGTTTGAGGAAAGGAACCTGGATGTTTTGGCTCTGAGTGAAACGAAGCTCAAGGGTAAAGGGGAAGAGTGGTTTGGGAATGTCTGGGGAGTAAAGTCAGGGGTTAGTGAGAGGACAAGAGCAAGGGAAGGAGTAGCAATACTCCTGAAACAGGAGTTGTGGGAGTATGTGATAGAGTGTAAGAAAGTAAATTCTCGATTAATATGGGTAAAACTGAAAGTTGATGGAGAGAGGTGGGTGATTATTGGTGCATATGCACCTGGGCATGAGAAGAAAGATCAACAGAGGCAAGTGTTTTGGGAGCAGCTGAATGAGTGTGTTAGTGGTTTTGATGCACGAGACCGGGTTATAGTGATGGGTGATTTGAATGCAAAGGTGAGTAATGTGGCAGTTGAGGGAATAATTGGTATACATGGGGTGTTCAGTGTTGTAAATGGAAATGGTGAAGAGCTTGTAGATTTATGTGCTGAAAAAGAACTGATGATTGGGAATACCTGGTTTAAAAAGCGAGATATACATAAGTATACTTATGTAAATAGGAGAGATGGCCAGAGAGCGTTATTGGATTACGTGTTAATTGACAGGCGTGCGAAAGAGAGACTTTTGGATGTTAATGTGCTGAGAGGTGCAACTGGAGGGATGTCTGATCATTATCTTGTGGAGGCTAAGGTGAAGATTTGTATGGGTTTTCAGAAAAGAAGAGTGAATGTTGGGGCAGAAGAGTGAATGTTGGGGTGAAGAGGGTGGTGAGAGTAAGTGAGCTTGAGAAGGAGACCTGTGTGAGGAAGTACCAGGAGAGACTGAGTACAGAATGGAAAAAGGTGAGAACAATGGAAGCAAGGGGAGTGGGGGAAGAATGGGATGTATTTAGGGAATCAGTGATGGATTGCGCAAAAGATGCTTGTGGCATGAGAAGAGTGGGAGGTGGGTTGATTAGAAAGGGTAGTGAGTGGTGGGATGAAGAAGTAAAAGTATTAGTGAAAGAGAAGAGAGAGGCATTTGGACGATTTTTGCAGGGAAAAAATGCAATTGAGTGGGAGATGTATAAAAGAAAGAGACAGGAGGTCAAGAGAAAGGTGCAAGAGGTGAAAAAAAGGGCAAATGAGAGTTGGGGTGAGAGAGTATCATTAAATTTTAGGGAGAATAAAAAGATGTTCTGGAAGGAGGTAAATAAAGTGCGTAAGACAAGGGAGCAAATGGGAACTTCAGTGAAGGGCGCAAATGGGGAGGTGATAACAAGTAGTGGTGATGTGAGAAGGAGATGGAGTGAGTATTTTGAAGGTTTGTTGAATGTGTTTGATGATAGAGTGGCAGATATAGGGTGTTTTGGTCGAGGTGGTGTGCAAAGTGAGAGGGTTAGGGAAAATGATTTGGTAAACAGAGAAGAGGTAGTGAAAGCTTTGCGGAAGATGAAAGCCGGCAAGGCAGCAGGTTTGGATGGTATTGCAGTGGAATTTATTAAAAAAGGGGGTGACTGTATTGTTGACTGGTTGGTAAGGTTATTTAATGTATGTATGACTCATGGTGAGGTGCCTGAGGATTGGCGGAATGCGTGCATAGTGCCATTGTACAAAGGCAAAGGGGATAAGAGTGAGTGCTCAAATTACAGAGGTATAAGTTTGTTGAGTATTCCTGGTAAATTATATGGGAGGGTATTGATTGAGAGGGTGAAGGCATGTACAGAGCATCAGATTGGGGAAGAGCAGTGTGGTTTCAGAAGTGGTAGAGGATGTGTGGATCAGGTGTTTGCTTTGAAGAATGTATGTGAGAAATACTTAGAAAAGCAAATGGATTTGTATGTAGCATTTATGGATCTGGAGAAGGCATATGATAGAGTTGATAGAGATGCTCTGTGGAAGGTATTAAGAATATATGGTGTGGGAGGCAAGTTGTTAGAAGCAGTGAAAAGTTTTTATCGAGGATGTAAGGCATGTGTACGTGTAGGAAGAGAGGAAAGTGATTGGTTCTCAGTGAATGTAGGTTTGCGGCAGGGGTGTGTGATGTCTCCATGGTTGTTTAATTTGTTTATGGATGGGGTTGTTAGGGAGGTAAATGCAAGAGTTTTGGAAAGAGGGGCAAGTATGAAGTCTGTTGGGGATGAGAGAGCTTGGGAAGTGAGTCAGTTGTTGTTCGCTGATGATACAGCGCTGGTGGCTGATTCATGTGAGAAACTGCAGAAGCTGGTGACTGAGTTTGGTAAAGTGTGTGGAAGAAGAAAGTTAAGAGTAAATGTGAATAAGAGCAAGGTTATTAGGTACAGTAGGGTTGAGGGTCAAGTCAATTGGGAGGTGAGTTTGAATGGAGAAAAACTGGAGGAAGTGAAGTGTTTTAGATATCTGGGAGTGGATCTGGCAGCGGATGGAACCATGGAAGCGGAAGTGGATCATAGGGTGGGGGAGGGGGCGAAAATTCTGGGGGCCTTGAAGAATGTGTGGAAGTCGAGAACATTATCTCGGAAAGCAAAAATGGGTATGTTTGAAGGAATAGTGGTTCCAACAATGTTGTATGGTTGCGAGGCGTGGGCTATGGATAGAGTTGTGCGCAGGAGGATGGATGTGCTGGAAATGAGATGTTTGAGGACAATGTGTGGTGTGAGGTGGTTTGATCGAGTGAGTAACGTAAGGGTAAGAGAGATGTGTTGAAATAAAAAGAGCGTGGTTGAGAGAGCAGAAGAGGGTGTTTTGAAGTGGTTTGGGCACATGGAGAGAATGAGTGAGGAAAGATTGACCAAGAGGATATATGTGTCGGAGGTGGAGGGAGCAAGGAGAAGAGGGAGACCAAATTGGAGGTGGAAAGATGGAGTGAAAAAGATTTTGTGTGATCGGGGCCTGAACATGCAGGAGGGTGAAAGGAGGGCAAGGAATAGAGTGAATTGGAGCGATGTGGTATACCGGGGTTGACGTGCTGTCAGTGGATTGAATCCAGGCATGTGAAGCGTCTGGGGTAAACCATGGAAAGCTGTGTAGGTATGTATATTTGCGTGTGTGGACGTATGTATATACATGTGTATGGGGGGGGGGGGGGGGGGGGGGGGGGTTGGGCCATTTCTTTCGTCTGTTTCCTTGCGCTACCTCGCAAACGCGGGAGACATCGACAAAGTATAAAATATATATATATGTTGTTCGCTGATGATACAGCGCTGGTGGCTGATTCATGTGAGAAACTGCAGAAGCTGGTGACTGAGTTTGGTAAAGTGTGTGGAAGAAGAAAGTTGAGAGTAAATGTGAATAAGAGCAAGGTTATTAGGTACAGTAGGGGTGAGGGTCAAGTCATATATATATATATATATATATATATATATATATATAATGTGTGTGTGTATGTGTGTGTGTGTGTGTGTGTGTGTTTTGCTGGACTCCACTTGCTCGTGGTGTAGCTGTGGGTGAAGCTACCTTCGATGAGGATGCCATGGTTTCGAAGTAAAATCTTGTCGAACAACCCTTCTTCACTCGACAGGAGTGCATTCTCTCCCTGCTACTGATTGAAGCGCGTCCTTGAAGTTGCAGGAGTCCCTGGAGAATGGGCCTTGGGTATATATATATATATATATATATATATATATATATATATATATATATATATATATATATATATCACTTCGACTTATGAACCGTTGGAGTAACTATTAAGGCATCACCTGGTCTGCCCACAGGCAACTCTTTTATGATAGCCCAGGTCAGTGTTCCTGCCGTTACAGCCAGCAGCCAGAAGAGGTTACGCGAGGTCACACACACACACACACACACTGCGCTCTTTTGATCCATCATCATTCCTGATTTTGCTTATTTCCATCATGATGTTAAGAGGACTAACGATGAGGTGAGTGCTGTGGGTTTAGAAGGGTCTCCCCCCCTCGTGCAGGTACGGATGGTTTAGTGGGAGTCTCATCCATGATCGTTTTCTCTTTCTCTCTCTCAAGCTTTGAAGTGATTCATGTTACTGAGGAAGGTTGTAGTTTGAAGTGATTCATGTTACTGAGGAAGGTTGTAGTTTGAAGTGTTTCATGTTACTGAGGAAGGTTGTAGATTGAAGTGATTCATGTTACTGAGGAAGGTTGTAGTTTGAAGTGGTTCATGTTACTGAGGAAGGTTGTAGTTTGAAGTGATTCATGTTACTGAGGAAGGTTGTAGTTTGAAGTGATTCATGTTACTGAGGAAGGTTGTAGTTTGAAGTGATTCATGTTACTGAGGAAGGTTGTAGATTGAAGTGATTCATGTTACTGAGGAAGGTTGTAGTTTGAAGTGATTCATGTTACTGAGGAAGGTTGTAGTTTGAAGTGATTCATGTTACTGAGGAAGGTTGTAGATTGAAGACTCGTCGGGCTCTTTTAACCCGGCATGGGACATTGTCTCCCGACGGCCCCGCTCCCTGCCTTACCTCCTTTATCTATTTATTTATTTATTTATTTATGTTTCCTTGCGCTACCTCGCTAACGCGGGAGACAGCGACAAAGCAAAATAGATAAATGAATATAGATAGATAAACTATATATATATATATATAATATATATATATATATATATATATATATATATATATAATGTTATCGCCTTCCACACATTCTTCAACGCTCCCTGGGGATAAGGGAGAAAGAATACTTCCCACGTATTCCTTGCGTGTCGTAGAAGGCGACTAAAATGGGAGGAGGGGGGGGGCTGGAATTTCCCCCCCCCCCCCCCCTCGTTTTTAATTTTCCAAAAGAAAGAAGAGAGAAGGGGGCAAGTGAGGATATTCCCTCAAAGGCTGTCATCTGTTCTTGGCGCTACCTCGCTAATGCAAGAAATGGCGAATAGTATGAATGTATAATATATATATATATTTGTATATATATATTTGTATATATATTTATTTTTTTTTTTTTTATTATACTTTGTTGCTGTCTCCCGCGTTTGCGAGGTAGCGCAAGGAAACAGACGAAAGAAATGGCCCAACCCCCCCCCCCCATACTCATGTATATACATACGTCCACACACGCAAATATACATACCTACACAGCTTTCCATGGTTTACCCCAGACGCTTCACATGCCTTGATTCAATCCACTGACAGCACGTCAACCCCGGTATACCACATCGCTCCAATTCACTTCAATATATTCAATATATTCAATTCAATCCAATATATATATATATATATATATATATATATATATATATATATATATATATATATATATATATATATATATAGATTTTTTTTTGGGGGGAGGCATTAATTGAAATGCAATAAAGTGAAGCCAGGTTTGTATGCATTATTTGTACGCTTGCGTATCAGAAATGTGAACGTATAGTTAGGGTTCTGTCTATAGAAAACCGGGGCCGCTTTCTTCAGTCACCCCTCGTTACTGAAGCTGAGGCAACTGGGGTCAGCTGAGGGGAGTGAGGACACCTGTCGGACGATGAGAGCAACTAGGGTCAGTTGGGGGTGGAAGGGTGCGGGAGGAGGGGGGGGGGGTAATTAGAGCAGCTGAGGCAACCAGGGGTAGTTGTGACCTCTGCGAACAGCTGAGGTGGGTGAGGGTATGGCAGTGGACGAGGATAAGAGCATCTGAGGGAAGTGAGCGCTGCTGATAGAAGTGAGAGCTTTGGTTGGAGGAGGGAAGGCTGGAGAAGGGAAGTGCGGGTGGCCATTATACCGTTGAAGATTCTCTCTCTCTCTCTCTCTCTCTCTCTCTCTCTCTCTCTCTCTCTCTCTCTCTCTCTCTCTCTCTCTCTCTCTCTCTCACTGCAGCTCACTTCCTCCCTCCTCCTCCTCCTTCCCCCTCTCCTCCCGCCAGCCAGGGGAACAATGCGTGGCGGTGACAGGACACCTTTCGTGAATTCCTGTGAGGTCGAGACTTTAAGGGCAATAAATCGGGTGGTGCGCATAGCCCGGGTGTGTGGGTGTGTGTGTGTGTGTGTGTGTCCCGGTGCTCCGGCTCTGCATGCTAATGACCGCCGGCGTTGTCTCTCCCGAGATGAGTTATAGGGCGGGGATCAGACCACGCCTCATTACCATAGTGCGTATTGGTGATTGATTTAAGTTGATGTCGGGGAGGTCGTGGGATTTTAGCCCCAAATCGCGAGTGGGATTTCAAAAGCTGAGGAGAATCCAACCCTGGAGGACAGACGGGGTAGCAGGGTGCGATGGGTCCTAGGGAAGATGAGTGCAAATCATTGCCGAAATAACGATATTCACTACGGTATTAATTACTTATAATGATGACGATACTCATATTAGTCATGATTACTGTATAATTAATCATCTTAGACTAATCATTACTACAGTTATAAGGATGATGATAACTCGTGAAGATGAGAAACAACGGTTGTAATGATGATTATGAAACGATAAGGATGATTATGATGATAATTCATCGGCTGCAAATCGTTTCAGTATATACACGGAAACTCAGGGAAAAGAGGACAGAGAAAGGGCATGTTCTAGTACTGTCAGGTCGCGAACTTGCTTCGGTCTTATTCATAAGATCGTTGTAAGAAGCCAGCATAACCACCTAGAGCTGCCTTACGTGGTGCAGGATGCTTGTAAAACGGCACGACCTCTGGGAGGGCAGCTGTGGGGAGTTAGTGGAGTGAGGAATCATGGGCTGAGGATCACGGCAGACGGGCAGCAATGGATAACACGTGTCTTAACACTGTGCATGTGCACGAGGAGAGCGAGACGGATGTGCACCAACTCTTTTTAAGAGAGAGAGAGAGAGAGAGAGAGAGAGAGAGAGAGAGAGAGAGAGAGAGAGAGAGAGAGAGAGAGAGAGAGAGGGGATGTGGCCTGAAGTGGAACGAACATTGGGCAGAGCTGATTAACAAGGAAGACCCGGTGGTAGTGAGTGGCGCAAGGTATGATATCCAGTTGCAAAAGCCGTGGGATCAAACCTCCAGTGTAGGAGCGGTGTTGGAACAGTTTAACCTGAGTGTGCCGGGAGCTGGGATGTGGTGAAACAACCCACCGACTCGCCTTTAAAACTCAGCTTACTCAATGACGCCCATCAGGGAGAGAAGATTCACTGGTCCCCTCCCTCCCTCCCTGGGTATCTCCACACGTGATGAGGACGCACGTGGGGCTCCTGGGCTTCAGGCGCTTCGAGGTCAGGTTCTCTTCGAGGAGGCGTGACGGCAGGCTGAGACGGCGGAGGTGTAAGGTTATCATGGCGGCCACAGGAGGAGAAGAAAAGAAAGCAGTGGACAGCAGATAGTGTGCGAGTCAAGAGTTTTACATCACTGTTTTTACGCGCCACGTGACCACCAGGTTGGTGAGGGCGGCCCCTCTCTTACCTTCCCCCTGTCTTCAAGACTAAGCTGAAGCCCCCGTGCCTGCGAGGCGCGCACGGACGTGCACCCCCTCAGTGCATGGCCCAGCAGGGTGATGGACCCGCACGTTTGACTGTTCGTGCATAGTGGAGTACTTAGCTGATCACCAGCATGCCGGATCGACCACTGATCACGTTGTACACTGGCATGCCTGGCTGACCACTGATCACTTTGTACATTGGTATGCCTTGCTGAACACTGGCATGCCTACCTGACCACTGGCATACCTACCTGCACACTGTGTGGACTGACATACCTAGCTGATCACTGGTATTCTTAGTTGACCACTGACATACAGTAGCACCGATGGCTTGTGATGTGCCCGTTTCATCCTCCTTTGATCATTATTGCTCATGCAGACGTGCGTTACCGCTCCAAATATATGTATGTTTCCATACTTGTTTGTCTTTTTCAGCGTTAGCGAGGTAGCGTTAGAAACATACGAATATTGTTTGCATTTACTCAATTCCTTTCTCTAGCTGTCATGTGTAATGCACCGAAACCACGGCCCACTATCCACAACCAGGCCCCACAGACATTCCCATGTTTTCTCCCGGTTCACATGCCTTGGTACAGTCTATTGACATCTCTTTCGACCCCTGTATACCACATTGTTCCAATTCACTCTAACCCGTGCACGCTTTTCACCCTCCTGCATGTTCAGGCAATCACTCAAAATACTTTTCACTTCATCTTTCCATCTCCAATTTGGTCTCCACCTTCTCATTGTCCCTTCCACATCTAACATATATATCATGTGTGTCAACCTCAACTCACTTATTCTCATCATATCTCCAAACCATTTCAATACACCTTCTTATACTCTCTCAACCACACTATTGTTATTACCATACATATCTCTTACCCTTTCATTACTTACTCGATCAAACCACATCACACCACATATTTTCCTCAGACATTTCATTTCCAACACATCAACCCTCTTCTGCACAGCCTTATCTATAGCCCATGCATTGCATCCATATGATAATGTTGGAACTATTATTCCTTCAAATATACTTTTGCCCTCCCAGATAACGTTTTGTCTTTCCACACGTTCTTCGACTTAGTTTATGAATCCAGATGTCAAAAGGGAGACTGTGAGCTCCTTAAAAACATGACATACGTGGAAGGCACAACCTGTACACTTTCCAGAAGGCTCACCCTACACCTACACTGCACCTACACCTACGAGAAGGCATCATCAAACTACAGGTCACCGAGGAGAACTACGCTGCCATCACACGAGAGACGATTGTTAAGTCTACAACAGTTCTACATCGTGAACAAGACAAGATGCATGCACATCGCCGAAGCACTGATTATCAAGGAACAAAAACGGCAAATTAACAACCAGAAAACAGGCCAAGACAGGATGCTACAGATGCAAGCCCCAGCATCGCGTTACAGCCAATGAGCTCGCACCACTACGTGCACGTCCGCCTACAGGTATCACCCAGTCTCACCCAGCTACCCGTAATCATTCCCAGCTGCTCCACTGACCTCTCCACACGCTCCTGACGATGATTTGATAGATTTACGACGAAACGTTGAGTCAACCCTAGGAGGCACCTTATACAACCTCCCAGCTATATAAAGGGTTATGAACTGTTTGAAAAAAATCTGAATCTAATTTGGTAAACAAGTGATTGTTTATATATATATATTTTATATATATATATTTTATATATATATATATTTTTTTTTTTTTTTTTTTTTTTTTTTTCCAAAAGGAGGAACAGAGGGGGGCCAGGTGAGGATATCCCACGAAGGCCCAGTCCTCTGTTCTTAACGCTACCTCGCTAACGCGGGAAATGGCGAATAGTTTAAAAGAAAAGAAAGAAAAGAAATATATATATATATGTATGGATTGCCAAGGCGTGAGGGTATTAAGAGTTATTTTATACAAGACTTAATGGATGGTGGGCAACGACTTTACCAAAGCCTGACTGAGTGCGAGACTCAACTCGTCTTGCCACAGTCACTGTGGCTCAGGCCTCTGATTCCTCAGGTAATTATCAAATTAATTTTCAACATTGACTACAAATGGATCCCGAGTTAAGACCGAGGGCGCCTGGGGGGTACATTGTGGGAAATCACGTGATGACTCATCTTGTGATGAAGTGTTATATACATCATGTAATGTATATAGCATACATCAGAACATTACAGCAAGCATCTCACGGCTACACGACCACCACATAAAAAAAAAGTGATCCCAGGGTTGGAATCCCCTGAGTCAGGAGGATGTAACTGCACGAGGGGCAGTGTTGAGAAACGACCAGTTTTTAACCTGTGTTGGGAAAAGCAACAGTATCATTTGCTGGCCTCCCAGGCATGATCAATAATGATTTCCTTCGTCTCATGACTTTGTTATAACTTCGTATACTGATAGCTTTCAGGTGATGCCCAGTAATGGCGACGTTGCGCAAGCAGGATTACTATTTATCAAAAGCAACTTGTGTTCCCCAGGAACTAATGCTTGCGGTGGTTGGGGGGGATGCCATCTGCTCCGTGGCAGGTGGGTGGGTGGAGGGAACGGCCGAGCTGATATCCCTCATGTGGTTGTCATCATCTTGAGCAGTATATGGCTGGCTCATTACCATGTTATCTCGGCCATCTGATTAATAGTCCACCAGTTCTGGCACCATTAGCATATTATGATACCTCGTTCATTAACATAGTCGTTACCCCGGGCCAACGATAATATAGATCCACCCGGCATTCACATAACCCGCTCCTCTTTCGTTACCTCTCTCTGACTGCTGGCCATCGCTTGCTGCAGGCCTCGGTCTGGTGATATCAACATCCCATATTCACTCATCCCCAACGTATCTCGCAAACCTCCATTATATCTGCTTTATATCTTAATCATCCATTTGCTTACTAAGTGTTGATCCAGCTGTCAGCATAACTTCACAGCATCCTCCCACGCCTGCCTCCCTCACCACCACAGTGTACCTGCCTCCCTCACCACCACAGTGTACCTGCTTCCCTTACCACCACAGTGCATCTGCCTCCCTCACCACCACAGTGTACTTGCTTCCCTTACCACCACAGTGCACCTGCCTCCCTCACCACCACAGTGTACCTGCTTCCCTTACCACCACAGTGCACCTGCCTCCCTCACCACCACAGTGTACCTGCTTCCCTTACCACCACAGTGCACCTGCCTCCCTCACCACCACAGTGTACCTGCCTCCCTCACCACCACAGTGTACCTGCCTCCCTCACTACCACAGTGTATCTGCCTCCCTCACCACCACAGTGTACCTGCCTTCCTCACCACCACAGTGTACCTGCTTCCCTCACCACCACAGTGTACCTGCCTCCCTCACCACCACAGTGTACCTGCCTCCCTCACCACCACAGTGTACCTGCCTCCCTCACCACCACAGTGTACCTGCCTTCCTCACCACCACAGTGTACCTGCTTCCCTCACCACCACAGTGTACCTGCCTCCCTCACTACCACAGTGTATCTGCCTCCCTCACCACCACAGTGTACCTGCCTTCCTCA